>NW_023416310.1:69144308-69280507 GCF_014176215.1 Rousettus aegyptiacus | reverse complement strand
AGGCAATTGTCATGGCAACCTGAACCTCACAGAGGTGACCACACAGGTGAGAAGGGCCCGCATCCGAAGGCAGACCGAAGCTCTCTGAAATCTGCCAAAGACGAGCTCTTTCCACCGCTTGGTGGCGCCACTCTGCGTTTTCCTCGACAATGAAGATGCCGTTGGGACGATGCATTGGTGGGCCAGGCATGCCTGGGCATGCCCGCCGTGGCTGGCCCTGACCCGCCGTGAGGATACAGTTAGCAGGGTGACATGCTTTGGACTCCAAGGAGCCCTAGGCCGTCGCGAGAGCTTCTCAAGGATCTACAGTCACCGACCCCAGAATACTGATCCTTCCCTACATATACTCAGGCCACGCTTTTCTCGCAAGTGAGACCGTTTCTCAGAAAGCTCCAATTGTGGCTTGAAACTGATGGCAGAAGAGCGTGTTTCCCCTATGCTCCATGTATATCTGACATATATCTGTAGATATATCTATCTATAGATGTAGGTAGAGATATATCTCCATATATGTGCAAATATATGTATGAAATGCCCGTATATAAGGAGGATTTAAGAAAATGTGGCTCTGTTGTGCCCAGACTTTGTAAATTACAGGCCTCTCAACTCTCACTGTTGTGTCACAGCTCGCCATTGTGGTCCTTTTGTAGGCAATTGTCATGGAATCCTGAACCTCACAGAGGTGACCACACAGGTGAGAAGGGCCCGAATCAGAAGGCAGACCCAGGCTCTCTGAAATCTGCCAAAGACGACCTCTTTCTGCCACTTGGTGGCGCCACTCTGCGTTTTCCTCGACAACGAAGATGCTGTTGGGACGATGTATTGGTGGGCCAGGCATGCCTGGGCATGCCCGCTGTGGCTGGCCCTGACCCGCCGTGAGGACACAGTTAGCAGGGTGACATGCTTTGGACTCCAAGGAGCCCTAGGCCATGGCGAGAGCTTCGCAATGTTCCACAGCCACCGACCCCAGAAGACTGAACCTTCCCTACATATACACAGTCCATGGGGTAGCCTGCGCTTTTCTCGCAAGGGAGACCATGGCTCAGAAAGCGCCAATTGCGGCTTGAAACTGATGGCAGAAAAGCGTGTTTCCCCTATGCTCCATGTATATCTGACATATATCTGTAGATATATCTATCTATAGATGTCGGTATAGATATATCTCCATATATGTGCAAATATATTTATGAAATGCCCATAAATCGGAGGATTTAAGAAAATGTGGCTCTGTTGTGCCCAGACTTTGTAAATTACAGGCCTCTGAAATCTCTTGTTGTGTCACAGCTCGCCATTGTGGTCCTTTTGTAGGCAATTGTCATGGAAACCTGAACCTCACAGAGGTGACCACACAGGTGAGAAGGGCCCGAATCAGAAGGCAGACCCAAGCTGTCTGAAATCTGCCAAAGACGACTTCTTTCCACCACTTGGTGGCCCACTCTGCGTTTTCCTCGACAAGGAAGATGCTGTCGGGACGATGCATTGGTGGGCCAGGCATGCCTGGGCATGCCCGCTGTGGCTGGCCCTGGACCCGCCGTGAGGATACAGAGAGCAGGGTGACATGCTTTGGACTCCAAGGAGCTCTGGGCGATGGCGAGAGCTTCTCAAGGTTCTACAGCCACCGACCCCAGAAGACTGAACCTACCCTACATATACTCAGGCCACGCTTTTCTCGCAAGTGAGACCGTTTCTCAGAAAGCTCCAATTGCGGCTTAAAACTGATGGCAAAAAAGCGTGTTTCCCCTATACTCCATGTATAAAGGACATATACATGTAGATATATCTATCTATAGATGAAGGTATAGATATATCTCCATATATGTGCAAATATATTTAGGAAATGCCCATAAATATGGAGGATTTAAGAAAATGTGGCTCTGTTGTGCCCAGACTTTGTAAAATACAAGCCTCTGAACTCTCTTGTTGTTTCACAGCTCGCCATTGTAGTCCTTTTGTCGGCAGTTGTCATGGAAACCTGAACCTCTCAGAGGTGACCACACAGGTGAGAAGGGACCGAAGCCGAAGGCTGACCCAAGCTGTCTGAAATCTGCCAAAGACGACCCCTTTCCACCATTTGTCGTGCCACTCTACGTTTTCTTCGACAAGGATGATGCTGTTGGGACGATACACTGGTGGGCCAGGCATGCCTGGGCATGCCCGCTGTGGCTGGCCCTGGACACGCCGTGAGGATATAGATAGCAGGGTGACATGCTTTGGACTCCAGCAGCTAGGGGCCATGGGGAGCGATTCTCAACGTTCTACAGCCACCGACCCCCGAAGACTGAACCTACCCTACATATATCCAGACCACAGGGCAGCCTGAGCTTTTCTCGCATGTGAGGCCATTTCTCAGAAAGCTCCCATTGCGGCTTGAAACTGATGGCAGAAAAGCGTGTTTCCCCTATACTCCATGTACAAACGACATATACATGTAGATATATCTATCTTTAGATGAAGGTATAGATATATCTCTATATATGTGCCAATAATTGTATGAAATGCCCGTATATAAGGAGGATTTAAGAAAATGTGTCTCTGTTGTGCCCAGACTTTGTAAATTACAGGCCTCTCAACTCTCACTGTTGTGTCACAGCTCGCCATTGTGGTCCTTTTGTAGGCAATTGTCATGGCAACCTGAACCTCACAGAGGTGACCGCACAGGTGAGAAGGGCCCGCATCCGAAGGCAGACCGAAGCTCTCTGAAATCTGCCAAAGACGAGCTCTTTCCACCGCTTGGTGGCGCCACTCTGCGTTTTCCTCGACAATGAAGATGCCGTTGGGAAGATGCATTGGTGGGCCAGGCATGCCTGGGCATGCCCGCAGTGGCTGGCCCTGAAACCGCCGTGAGGATACAGTTAGCAGGGTGACATGCTTTGGACTCCAAGGAGCCCTAGGCCGTCGCGAGAGCTTCTCAATGTTCTACAGCCACCGACCCCAGAATACTGATCCTTCCCTACATATACTCAGGCCACGCTTTTCTCGCAAGTGAGACCGTTTCTCAGAAAGCTCCAATTGCGGCTTGAAACTGATGGCAGAAAGGCGTGTTTCCCCTATGCTCCATGTAAATATGACATATATCTGTAGATATATCTATCTGTAGCTGTAGATATAGATATATCTCTCTATATGTGCAAATGTATGTATGAAATGCCCATATATAAGGAGGATTTAAGAAAATGTGGCTCTGCTGTGCCCAGACTTTGTAAATTACAGGCCTCTCAACTCTCACTGTTGTGTCACAGCTCGCCATTGTGGTCCTTTTGTAGGCAATTGTCATGGCAACCTGAACCTCACAGAGGTGACCGCACAGGTGAGAAGGGCCCGCATCCGAAGGCAGACCGAAGCTCTCTGAAATCTGCCAAAGACGATCTCTTTCCACCGCTTGGTGGCGCCACTCTGCGTTTTCCTCGACAATGAAGATGCCGTTGGGACGATGCATTGGTGGGCCAGGCATGCCTGGGCATGCCCGCCGTGGCTGGCCCTGACCCGCCGTGAGGATACAGTTAGCAGGGTGACATGCTTTGGACTCCAAGGAGCCCTAGGCCGTCGCGAGAGCTTCTCAAGGTTCTACAGCCACCGACCCCAGAATACTGATCCTTCCCTACATATACTCAGGCCACGCATTTCTCGCAAGTGAGACCGTTTCTCAGAAAGCTCCAATTGCGGCTTGAAACTGATGGCAGAAAGGCGTGTTTCCCCTATGCTCCATGTACATATGACATATATCTGTAGATATATCTATCTGTAGCTGTAGATATAGATATATCTCTCTATATGTGCAAATGTATGTATGAAATGCCCATATATAAGGAGGATTTAAGAAATGTGGCTCTGCTGTGCCCAGACTTTGTAAATTACAGGCCTCTCAACTCTCACTGTTGTGTCACAGCTCGCCATTGTGGTCCTTTTGTAGGCAATTGTCATGGCAACCTGAACCTCACAGAGGTGACCACACAGGTGAGAAGGGCCCGCATCCGAAGGCAGACCGAAGCTCTCTGAAATCTGCCAAAGACGAGCTCTTTCCACCGCTTGGTGGCGCCACTCTGCGTTTTCCTCGACAATGAAGATGCCGTTGGGACGATATATTGGTGGGCCAGACATGCCTGGGGACGCCGCTGTGGCTGACCCTGACCCGCCGTGAGGACACAGTTAGCAGGGTGACATGCTTTGGACTCCAAGGAGCCCTAGGCCGTGGCGAGAGCTTCTCCAGGTTCTACAGCCACCGACCCCAGAATACTGATCCTTCCCTACATATACTCAGGCCACGCTTTCTCGCAAGTGAGACCGTTTCTCAGAAAGCTCAATTGCTGGCTTGAAACGTTGGCAGAAAGGCGTGTTTCCCCTATGCTCCATGTATATCTGACATATATCTGTAGATATATCTATCTATAGATGTAGGTACAGTTATATCTCCATATATGTGCAAATATATGTATGAAATGCCCGTAAATATGGAGGATTCAAGAAAATGTGGATCGGTTTTCCACGGACTCTGTAAAATACAGGCCTCTCCAGTCTCACTGTTGTGTCACAGCTCGCCATTGTGGTCCTTTAGGAGGCAATTGTCATGGCAACCTGAACCTCACAGAGGTGACCGCACAGGTGAGAAGGGCCCGCATCCGAAGGCAGACCGAAGCTCTCTGAAATCTGCCAAAGACGATCTCTTTCCACCGCTTGGTGGCGCCACTCTGCGTTTTCCTCGACAATGAAGATGCCGTTGGGACGATGCATTGGTGGGCCAGGCATGCCTGGGCATGCCCGCCGTGGCTGGCCCTGACCCGCCGTGAGGATACAGTTAGCAGGGTGACATGCTTTGGACTCCAAGGAGCCCTAGGCCGTCGCGAGAGCTTCTCAAGGTTCTACAGCCACCGACCCCAGAATACTGATCCTTCCCTACATATACTCAGGCCACGCATTTCTCGCAAGTGAGACCGTTTCTCAGAAAGCTCCAATTGCGGCTTGAAACTGATGGCAGAAAGGCGTGTTTCCCCTATGCTCCATGTACATATGACATATATCTGTAGATATATCTATCTGTAGCTGTAGATATAGATATATCTCTCTATATGTGCAAATGTATGTATGAAATGCCCATATATAAGGAGGATTTAAGAAAATGTGGCTCTGCTGTGCCCAGACTTTGTAAATTACAGGCCTCTCAACTCTCACTGTTGTGTCACAGCTCGCCATTGTGGTCCTTTTGTAGGCAATTGTCATGGCAACCTGAACCTCACAGAGGTGACCGCACAGGTGAGAAGGGCCCGCATCCGAAGGCAGACCGAAGCTCTCTGAAATCTGCCAAAGACGACCTCTTTCCACCGCTTGGTGGCGCCACTCTGCGTTTTCCTCACAAGGAAGATGCCGTTGGGACGATGCATTGGTGGGCCAGGCATGCCTGGGCATGCCCGCTGTGGCTGGCCCTGACCCGCCGTGAGGATACAGATAACAGGGTGACATGCTTTGGACTCCAAGGAGCCCTAGGCCGTCGCGAGAGCTTCTCAAGGTTCTACAGCCACCGACCCCAGAATACTGATCCTTCCCTACATATACTCAGGCCACGCTTTTCTCGCAAGTGAGACCGTTTCTCAGAAAGCTCCAATTGCGGCTTGAAACTGATGGCAGAAAGGCGTGTTTCCCCTATGCTCCATGTAAATATGACATATATCTGTAGATATATCTATCTGTAGCTGTAGATATAGATATATCTCTCTATATGTGCAAATGTATGTATGAAATGCCCATATATAAGGAGGATTTAAGAAAATGTGGCTCTGCTGTGCCCAGACTTTGTAAATTACAGGCCTCTCAACTCTCACTGTTGTGTCACAGCTCGCCATTGTGGTCCTTTTGTAGGCAATTGTCATGGCAACCTGAACCTCACAGAGGTGACCGCACAGGTGAGAAGGGCCCGCATCCGAAGGCAGACCGAAGCTCTCTGAAATCTGCCAAAGACGATCTCTTTCCACCGCTTGGTGGCGCCACTCTGCGTTTTTCTCCACAATGAAGATGCCGTTGGCACGATGCATTGGTGGGCCAGGCATGCCTGGGCATGCCCGCCGTGGCTGGCCCTGACCCGCCGTGAGGATACAGTTAGCAGGGTGACATGCTTTGGACTCCAAGGAGCCCTAGGCCGTCACGACAGCTTCTCAAGGTTCTACAGCCACCGACCCCAGAATACTGATCCTTCCCTACATATACTCAGGCCACGCTTTTCTCGCAAGTGAGACCGTTTCTCAGAAAGCTCCGATTGCGGCTTGAAACTGTTGGCAGAAAGGCGTGTTTCCCCTATGCTCCATGAAAAATGACATATATCTGTAGATATATCTATCTGTAGCTGTAGATATAGATATATCTCTCTATATGTGCAAATGTATGTATGAAATGCCCATATATAAGGAGGATTTAAGAAAATGTGGCTCTGCTGTGCCCAGACTTTGTAAATTACAGGCCTCTCAACTCTCACTGTTGTGTCACAGCTCGCCATTGTGGTCCTTTTGTAGGCAATTGTCATGGCAACCTGAACCTCACAGAGGTGACCGCACAGGTGAGAAGGGCCCGCATCCGAAGGCAGACCGAAGCTCTCTGAAATATGCCAAAGACGATCTCTTTCCACCGCTTGGTGGCGCCACTCTGCGTTTTTCTCGACAATGAAGATGCCGTTGGCACGATGCATTGGTGGGCCAGGCATGCCTGGGCATGCCCGCCGTGGCTGGCCCTGACCCGCCGTGAGGATACAGTTAGCAGGGTGACATGCTTTGGACTCCAAGGAGCCCTAGGCCGTCGCGAGAGCTTCTCAAGGATCTACAGTCACCGACCCCAGAATACTGATCCTTCCCTACATATACTCAGGCCACGCTTTTCTCGCAAGTGAGACCGTTTCTCAGAAAGCTCCAATTGCGGCTTGAAACTGATGGCAGAAATGCGTGTTTCCCCTATGCTCCATGTAAATATGACATATATCTGTAGATATATCTATCTGTAGCTGTAGATATAGATATATCTCCCTATATGTGCAAATGTATGTATGAAATGCCCGTATATAAGGAGGATTTAAGAAAATGTGGCTCTGCTGTGCCCAGACTTTGTAAATTACAGGCCTCTCAACTCTCACTGTTGTGTCACAGCTCGCCATTGTGGTCCTTTGTAGGCAATTGTCTTGGAATCCTGAACCTCACAGAGGTGACCACACAGGTGAGAAGGGCCGCATCCGAAGGCAGACCGAAGCTCTCTGAAATCTGCCAAAGACGAGCTCTTTCCACCGCTTGGTGGCGCCACTCTGCGTTTTCCTCGACAATGAAGATGCCGTTGGGACGATGCATTGGTGGGCCAGGCATGCCTGGGCATGCCCGCCGTGGCTGGCCCTGACCCGCCGTGAGGATACAGACTGCAGGGTGACATGCTTTGGACTCCAAGGAGCTCTAGACGAAGGTGATAGATTCTCAAGGTTCGACAGCCACCGACCCCAGAATACTGATCCTTCCCTACATATACTCAGGCCACGCATTTCTCGGAAGTGACACCGTTTCTCAGAAAGCTCCAATTGCGGCTTGAAACTGTTGGCAGAAAGGCGTGTTTCCCCTATGCTCCATGTAAATATGACATATATCTGTAGATATATCTATCTGTAGCTGTAGATATAGATATATCTCTCTATATGTGCAAATGTATGTATGAAATGCCCATATATAAGGAGGATTTAAGAAAATGTGGCTCTGCTGTGCCCAGACTTTGTAAATTACAGGCCTCTCAACTCTCACTGTTGTGTCACAGCTCGCCATTGTGGTCCTTTTGTAGGCAATTGTCATGGCAACCTGAACCTCACAGAGGTGACCACACAGGTGAGAAGGGCCCGCATCCGAAGGCAGACCGAAGCTCTCTGAAATCTGCCAAAGACGATCTCTTTCCACCGCTTGGTGGCGCCACTCTGCGTTTTTTCTCCACAATGAAGATGCCGTTGCGACGATGCATTGGTGGGCCAGGCATGCCTGGGCATGCCCGCTGTGGCTGGCCCTGGACCCGCCGTGAGGATACAGATTGCAGGGTGACATGCTTTGGACTCCAAGGAGCTCTAGGCGAAGGTGATAGATTCTCAAGGTTCGACAGCCACCGACCCCAGAGTACTGAACCTACCTACATATACACAGTCCATGGGGTAGCCTGTGCTTTTCTCGCAAGTGAGGCCATTTCTCAGAAAGCTCCAATTGCGGCTTGAAACTGATGGCAGAAAAGCGTGTTTCCCCTATGCTCCATGTAAATAGGACATATATCTGTAGATATATCTATCTGTAGCTGTAGATATAGATATATCTCTCCATATGTGCAAATGTATGTATGAAATGCCCATATATAAGGAGGATTTAAGAAAATGTGGCTCTGCTGTGCCCAGACTTTGTAAAAAAGAGGCCTCTCAACTCTCACTGTTGTGTCACAGCTCGCCCTGGTGATACTTTTGTAGGTAGTTGTCATGGAAACCTGAACCTCACAGAGGTGACCGCACAGGTGAGAAGGGCCCGCATCCGAAGGCAGACCGAAGCTCTCTGAAATCTGCCAAAGACGAGCTCTTTCCACCGCTTGGTGGCGCCACTCTGCGTTTTCCTCGACAATGAAGATGCCGTTGGGACGATGCATTGGTGGGCCAGGCATGCCTGGGCATGCCCGCCGTGGCTGGCCCTGACCCGCCGTGAGGATACAGTTAGCAGGGTGACATGCTTTGGACTCCAAGGAGCCCTAGGCCGTCGCGAGAGCTTCTCAAGGATCTACAGTCACCGACCCCAGAATACTGATCCTTCCCTACATATACTCAGGCCACGCTTTTCTCGCAAGTGAGACCGTTTCTCAGAAAGCTCCAATTGTGGCTTGAAACTGATTGGCAGAAAAGCGTGTTTCCCCTATGCTCCATGTATATCTGACATATATCTGTAGATATATCTATCTATAGATGTCGGTATAGATATATCTCCATATATGTGCAAATATATGTATGAAATGCCCGTATATAAGGAGGATTTAAGAAAATGTGGCTCCGTTTTGCCCAGACTTTGTAAATTACAGGCCTCTCAACTCTCACTGTTGTGTCACAGCTCGCCATTGTGGTCCTTTTGTAGGCAATTGTCATGGCAACCTGAACCTCACAGAGGTGACCGCACAGGTGAGAAGGGCCCGCATCCGAAGGCAGACCGAAGCTCTCTGAAATCTGCCAAAGACGATCTCTTTCCACCGCTTGGTGGCGCCACTCTGCGTTTTTCTCGACAATGAAGATGCCGTTGGCACGATGCATTGGTGGGCCAGGCATGCCTGGGCATGCCCGCCGTGGCTGGCCCTGACCCGCCGTGAGGATACAGTTAGCAGGGTGACATGCTTTGGACTCCAAGGAGCCCTAGGCCGTCGCGAGAGCTTCTCAAGGTTCTACAGCCACCGACCCCAGAATACTGATCCTTCCCTACATATACTCAGGCCACGCTTTTCTCGCAAGTGAGACCGTTTCTCAGAAAGCTCCAATTGCGGCTTGAAACTGTTGGCAGAAAGGCGTGTTTCCCCTATGCTCCATGTATATATGACATATATCTGTAGATATATCTATCTGTAGCTGTAGATATAGATATATCTCTCTATATGTGCAAATGTATGTATGAAATGCCCATATATAAGGAGGATTTAAGAAAATGTGGCTCTGCTGTGCCCAGACTTTGTAAATTACAGGCCTCTCAACTCTCACTGTTGTGTCACAGCTCGCCATTGTGGTCCTTTTGTAGGCAATTGTCATGGCAACCTGAACCTCACAGAGGTGACCGCACAGGTGAGAAGGGCCCGCATCCGAAGGCAGACCGAAGCTCTCTGAAATATGCCAAAGACGATCTCTTTCCACCGCTTGGTGGCGCCACTCTGCGTTTTCCTCGACAATGAAGATGCCGTTGGGACGATGCATTGGTGGGCCAGGCATGCCTGGGCATGCCCGCCGTGGCTGGCCCTGACCCGCCGTGAGGATACAGTTAGCAGGGTGACATGCTTTGGACTCCAAGGAGCCCTAGGCCGTCGCGAGAGCTTCTAAAGGATCTACAGCCACCGACCCCAGAATACTGATCCTTCCCTACATATACTCAGGCCACGCTTTTCTCGCAAGTGAGACCGTTTCTCAGAAAGCTCCAATTGCGGCTTGAAACTGATGGCAGAAAGGCGTGTTTCCCCTATGCTCCATGTAAATATGACATATATCTGTAGATATATCTATCTGTAGCTGTAGATATAGATATATCTCTCTATATGTGCAAATGTATGTATGAAATGCCCATATATAAGGAGGATTTAAGAAAATGTGGCTCTGCTGTGCCCAGACTTTGTAAATTACAGGCCTCTCAACTCTCACTGTTGTGTCACAGCTCGCCATTGTGGTCCTTTTGTAGGCAATTGTCATGGCAACCTGAACCTCACAGAGGTGACCACACAGGTGAGAAGGGCCCGCATCCGAAGGCAGACCGAAGCTCTCTGAAATCTGCCAAAGACGAGCTCTTTCCACCGCTTGGTGGCGCCACTCTGCGTTTTCCTCCACAATGAAGATGCCGTTGGGACGATGCATTGGTGGGCCAGGCATGCCTGGGCATGCCCGCCGTGGCTGGCCCTGACCCGCCGTGAGGATACAGTTAGCAGGGTGACATGCTTTGGACTCCAAGGAGCCCTAGGCCGTCGCGAGAGCTTCTCAAGGATCTACAGTCACCGACCCCAGAATACTGATCCTTCCCTACATATACTCAGGCCACGCTTTTCTCGCAAGTGAGACCGTTTCTCAGAAAGCTCCAATTGCGGCTTGAAACTGATGGCAGAAAGGCGTGTTTCCCCTATGCTCCATGTAAATAGGACATATATCTGTAGATATATCTATCTGTAGCTGTAGATATAGATATATCTCTCTATATGTGCAAATGTATGTATGAAATGCCCATATATAAGGAGGATTTAAGAAAATGTGGCTCTGCTGTGCCCAGACTTTGTAAATTACAGGCCTCTCAACTCTCACTGTTGTGTCACAGCTCGCCATTGTGGTCCTTTTGTAGGCAATTGTCATGGCAACCTGAACCTCACAGAGGTGACCACACAGGTGAGAAGGGCCCGCATCCGAAGGCAGACCGAAGCTCTCTGAAATCTGCCAAAGACGAGCTCTTTCCACCGCTTGGTGGCGCCACTCTGCGTTTTCCTCGACAATGAAGATGCCGTTGGGACGATGCATTGGTGGGCCAGGCATGCCTGGGCATGCCCGCCGTGGCTGGCCCTGACCCGCCGTGAGGATACAGTTAGCAGGGTGACATGCTTTGGACTCCAAGGAGCCCTAGGCCGTCGCGAGAGCTTCTCAAGGTTCTACAGTCACCGACCCCAGAATACTGATCCTTCCCTACATATACTCAGGCCACGCTTTTCTCGCAAGTGAGACCGTTTCTCAGAAAGCTCCGATTGCGGCTTGAAACTGATGGCAGAAAGGCGTGTTTCCCCTATGCTCCATGTAAATATGACATATATCTGTAGATATATCTATCTGTAGCTGTAGATATAGATATATCTCTCTATATGTGCAAATGTATGTATGAAATGCCCGGATATAAGGAGGATTTAAGAAAATGTGGCCCTGTTGTGCCCAGACTTTGTAAATTACAGGCCTCTCAACTCTCACTGTTGTGTCACAGCTCGCCATTGTGGTCCTTTTGTAGGCAATTGTCATGGAATCCTGAACCTCACAGAGGTGACCACACAGGTGAGAAGGGCCCGAATCAGAAGGCAGACCCAAGCTGTCTGAAATCTGCCAAAGACGACCTCTTTCCACCACTTGGTGGCGCCATTCGGCGTTTTCCTCCACAAAGAAGATGCTGTTGGGACGATGCATTGGTGGGCCAGGCATGCCTGGGCATGCCCGCAGTGGCAGGCCCTGGACCCGCCGTGAGGATACAGACAGCTGGGTGACATGCTTTGGACTCCAAGGAGCTCTGGGCGATGGCGAGAGCTTCTCAAGGTTCTACAGCCACCGACCCCAGAACACTGAACCTTCCCTACATATATCCAGGCCACAGGGTAGCCTGAGCTTTTCTCGCAAGTGAGACCATTTCTCAGAAAGCTCCAATTGCGGCTTGAAACTGATGGCAGAAAAGCGTGTTTCCCCTATACTCCATGTATATATGACATATATATGTAGATATATCTATCTATAGATGAAGGTATAGATATATCTCTATATATGTGCAAATATATGTATGAAATGCCCGGACATATGGAGGATTTGAGAAAATGTGGCTCTGTTGTGCCCAGACTTTGTAAAATACAGGCCTCTCAACTCTCATGTGGTGTCACAGCTCGCCATTGTGGTCCTTTTGTCGGCAGTTGTCATGGAAACCTGAACCTCACAGAGGTGACCACACAGGTGAGAAGGGACCGAATCCGAAGGCAGACCCAAGCTGTCTGAAATCTACCAAAGACGACGTCTTTCCACCACTTGGTGGAGCCATTCTGCGTTTTCCTCGACAAGGAAGATGCTGTCGGGACGATGCATTGGTGGGCCAGGCATGCCTGGGCATGCCCTCTGTGGCTGGCCCTGAATCCACCGTGAGGATACAGAGAGCAGGGGGACATGCTTTGGACTCCAAGGAGCCCTACGGATGGGCGAGAGCTTCTCAAAGTTCTAGATATAGTTGTAGGTATAGATATAGATATAAATATAGATATCATATCGATGTAGATATAGATATAGATGTAGATATAGATATAGATATAGATGTAGATGTAGATGTAGACATAGACATAGACATAGACATAGACATAGACATAGATATAGATATAGATATAGATATATAGATATAGATATATAGATATAGAAGTTGGTATAGATATAGATATAGATATCGATGTAGATGTAGATATAGATAGAGATATGTATATACATATAGATATGAATATAGATATATAGATCAAGATATAGATATAGATATAGTTAGAAAATGTGATACAACTTCCATCTGACTTTCTATATCTAGATATACTACATGAGTATAATTAATCCTCTTCTTATTGATATAATCTTTCTGACCTGAGTGATTGTGACCACTTTAGAACAATATTAAGGTTAGAAAAAATAAACGACTGTATCTTTTCATTTTGTCGCCTGCATGTACGTTTACATTTCTCTTTACTAAAAATTAAACCATTTGCTGTTTGTTTTCACGCACAGCAAGTAAAAGTGGTGTGAGTTCATCCTATAAAAGAGCGAAAACCGTTTATAACTTATGATATTACATATTTTGAAACCGAGTTTCAAAACTTAAAAAATATAATGTAAACTCAAACATGTAATATAGAAAGAATAAAAAAAAATTAGCCCTCTGGACTGTCGCTTGCTGCTCCTTCTCCTTAAAATACCCTCCTCTACCCTTCCTCAGATTTATTGTATCATCATTCTCCAAAGCTCACTTCAAACATTGATAGCGCTGGTTCTAAGAATCCTGGCTGCTATCACAGTATCTCTCATAGTATTCGGTAGTTATTGTCTTACTCCCCATTTAAACAAAGAGCTTTTTGACGGCAGGGATTATTTTTCATCTGTGTATCTCCAAACTCTAAAACATAACTGTATTTTTATTGGATCAATAGCTTAAATGGCTATCTCCGGAGTAGTGTTTCTTAAATTATATTCCAAAGAATATCTACTTTACCCAAAGCTAAGTACTGTATCCTAGTAGACAGATTTCAGAGAGATCACCTATGTTTGAGAAGGATGACAGAACAGTGCTTTATATGCCTAGTACTAAAGAAATGCTTAACTTGGCTTAATACCAACTTGACAATGCTTTCTTTGTGGCAAACGTTAACATTTGAGAAATTATAGAGTCTTAGGGAGGGATACAGCTGTGAGTTTTCCAACAAAGGCGAAGGTTTCTCTGGGTTATCCAAACTTGCTGGATTCTCTTCTATTAATGCTATCAGGACACCAGATGTCAACTTCAGACGCTCTTGCTCCAAAGGGTCACTAAGAAAATTAACTCTAAATTAAAAACACGTGGGCTTCAAATAATCTTTGATTGCTTTAATTAAATGGCCCATTAGTTTTCTCAGATTATACGACGACAGATTTTTATCTTGGCTGTTAGCACAATATGAAACTTTATTCTCAATTATAATAATAATTCTGAAATCCAAATGCATATCTACCTTTTTAAAAGTTGGTGACTGGCTGGCAAGGTGGCTATGAGCACAAGTGGATGCTTTTTCTGGAGGTCCAGATATGAACTGACCACCTTGCCCCCAATCTTCAGAACCTTGGGGATCTGGAGTGTTCATAGCCTGTGGCCCCCTGCTTCCCCTCCCCACTGGCACTCACACAGCTCCCCCTGCTGGGGGCTAGGTCTCCATTCCTCATCTCCCTCATGCCCAGAGGAACCCACTTCCTAGGCCTCTGCCTGCACAGCAGCCATCCTCCGCCATCGCTTCACTCTCCCCAGGCCCTCAGTCCTTTGTGGGCTCTGAGCCTATTGCCCGACCCCAGGCACTAGCAGGAAGTCTTTCCTTCTAGGGTGGAAGGGTGGTAGCAAGGAGACAGCCATGGTTCCGTGGACACCATGTCTCTCCATCCCTCTCTGACTTGGCCTTGGAGTTCTTTCCATGGTGACAGGGCCTGATGTATATAATATACAGTATACGTATTAGAAATAAAATGCTTGTGGCTAAAAAAGAAACAATAAAGCATATGTCTCCAATATTTATAAATAAATTTAGTTGATCTATACCTTGTTCCTTTCTTCAATATTGGCCTTGTATGAAAGCAGCTTTGCTGCCATGTCCATATTCTGGCCAGTGACAGCATAGTGCAGAGCCGTGTCACCATAGATGTCCGTTATATTTGGATCAGCACCATGTTCCAGCAGAATGGTTGCACATTCCTCCTCCTGGCATTGTACGGCCTGTCGGTATTGTGCCCAGAAACAGATGGGAAGTGTTAGGAATTCAAAGTGAACCTTGCACTAGTTTTACCACATAGTTCTATTTAAATGAGATAAATTCATTCTAACTATCCATAATTAAATCAAATCCATCTCACATTTTAGTGTTGGCTACTATGTATGTACCTTAATCAGAGCTGTCTTGTTTTCATTATCACAGAGGTTAAGCTGGCATTTTCTGTCTGCTAGGAGAGCTACCACTTTCGAATGGCCATTGGCACAGGCCAAATGTAGAGCAGTCCTATGAAAGTGAGAAGACATTTTAGGAAATTGGAGGGCACTATCTCAAAACATACAATTATTCATGTAATTGTAATCATTAAGTGCTATTTCTGTGCCTTCAAAACAAGTATTTAGTTTTCTTCTGGAGAATGTACAGTATTTATTAACTCATGTTTCTCATCACATTAATAGAAGAGCAGCCTATGTGAACAGAGAGCATGATCTGTAGATTCAGCTCAACTTGCCTTTGACTCTATTTTCACTCTGTCACTAGCTATCACTTATCTTTTCTGTGTCTCAATGTCTTCATCCACAAAATGGGAATAAAAATAGTAGTATTCTCACAGTACACCATTGTTTTCTTAAATGAGAACCTATGCAAAATGTTTACTACCGTTCCTAGCACAAAAGAAACCAGCTTAATAATTATTAGATAAAATTATTATAATTATTACTATTGTGACTACTTTACAAAGACAACATTTCAATTTAGTAAGATGATATCATTATGTCTTTTTTTTTTTTGCACATATGTCTTAAGGATTAGAATTCACATAGTATTTTAGTGATTCTAAAATGCTTGTGTTCTCATAGTTTAGCATCTCTGACACTAAAATGTAATTATGATTCAGGATATCTTACAGCTATAATTGGTCGCATTTTTAGCAATTTCTTATAGGTGCATAAAATCTTGGCCTCATACCATCATCCATTAAATGAAATAATGGCTTATTCAACAGA
The DNA here is from genome assembly GCF_014176215.1 of Rousettus aegyptiacus. Lineage (NCBI taxonomy): Eukaryota > Metazoa > Chordata > Mammalia > Chiroptera > Pteropodidae > Rousettus > Rousettus aegyptiacus. The sequence continues at coordinate 69,264,578 of NW_023416310.1, read as the reverse complement.
CTTACTGCAGTTCCGGATATTTGGTTGGTACTGAAGTAAATTTTAGTTTTTAAAAGCATTATGAGAAAAGAAGACTAAAATAACAAAACAGAAAAAGAATTGTTTTCAAGTAACTCTTACTGTGTAGTTCAAGAACTTTTAAGTGAACGGGAGCTCAGGATTCGAATGAATAAGAATGGCTCATTTTTATTCAATATTTAGACTTAGTGATTATATGGAAATCAAATATTTTCAATAGTCAATATTAAAATTTAATATTATTAGACTTTTTCAAAAGGGCTGGTAAAGGTTATCCTTTATCATTTCCTACCATCAGAAATACTTTTCAAACGATGGAGAAAAAGCTTCAATTGTGATTATTTCCTAAAGCTACAATTTTGAATTTCTCATTTGGCTCATACTAGGCAACATGATGTTTTGAAGGATAAAAAGGGCCTAAAAGAACATACTGAAAGGGTCTTAAGAAGACTCAGTCTGCTACAAGATAGGTATTTAGGTTATATCTGATGAAGTAATGGATTGAAAATATAGGTAACAGAGTTAAAAATATAGGTTGCAGAGTTCAATATATATAAACAAATCTTTCATAATGTAAAGCAATACTTCTGCAATAGTAGTAATCACTTATATTTGCTTTTTAATGTTTAATTTCATAAGAACATAAGCAAAATGATTAATCTATCATTGCTTACATGTCATGTGTAATAAAAATGTATATGTAATCAAACATATGTAAATATGAAATATAGCCATAGACTCTACAGGCACAGATAAAAAGTTTCCCTTCTGAAGATTCTGAAAGTGGTCAGAAGATACCAATTTTCCAAAACATTAAAAAAAATAGACAGTGAGAAAAGTATTTTTATCTGTGTAAGATTCATATTCCTGCTCTTCCCCAGGATTATTTCATCGGCAGTAAAATTTTCCTAGGATTGCTTACATGTTCGTTGTAGAAATCAGAATTTTAAAAATGGAAAAGAAAATTTCACTTATAATACAAATGCTCAGTAACAAATTTTATTTCATTTTCCACATAGTTTTGGCTAACATCAGATCAGTCCGTTTGTGTGTATGTGTAGTCAAACCATTTTTTCTGCCTTTCTGATCTACCAGAGTACACCTTTCCTTGTCAACCTACTTCTATTATCTATAGCACTTTCTGTAGTCTTATATTATTTTATTTTATGGATGTACAACAATTCATTTATAAAATTCACACATATGAGTTCTTCTTAATCCATTACTATTTTAAGCCGTGCCAAAAAACTTATCTAATTATTTCATAAAGGTGTTTTAGTGATGAATTGGTGGGTAAAGGCAATGTATACTTTTAAAACGTGGTACTTATCACCAAATTTCTTATTTGAAAAGTCATAAGCTACTCAAAATTTAAGTAGCAGTCTAAGCACCATGGATCCTCATCTGTACAAACTTTGAGGATGGAAAAAGGTATTTCATTCATCATTTTACTTAAATTCCTCTTCATACCAGAAACACCAAATATTTTTTTTCTATGTCCATTGGTCAATTGTAGATATACAAAAAGTACTTTGGCCAATTTTAAATGGGAGGTGTTTTTTTTCTAGTTGATTTCAAAGACCCTCTGTAAAATGAAGATATACTTTTTCTCTGTTATACATACATTTAAAATATTTTGCAAGAATATTTTCTTTCATTTCGTTAATATTATTTTTCCGATACACAGAAGGTATTGGCTTTTTATATCACTCAACCATCTCCAGAATTCTTGCTTTTGAAGTCTCTGTCACATAAAAAAATATTTTAAAAGGCATTTCTATTTTATTCTGGTACTTTTCTGATTTTGCAGATTTAAAATTTTAATCTATACTTTATCTGGAACTTAGATTTGTTATAAATATATATATATATATATATATATATATATATATATATATATATATATATATAGCTAATTTTCTCCATATCCCTCACAGTTGTTTCTCCACAATTTATGAGTAATTCATATTTTCTACTAACATGAATTGTCACCAGTAACAAGTTCTAAAGTTATACATGTATTCGGGTGGGGTGTTTGGGCATTTTCGTTTTTTTTCCAATCACGTATTTGTGTTTCCGCCTATTAGTAAACAAATAAATAGTGTAATTTTATAACCCATTTTGATCTCCAGGTGCGTCAGTCTTTGTCTACTATAAAAAACTTGTCTTCATTTCATCACAACTATACAAGACAGCATGTGTAACTCAAAAATTTTATAGCCATGATATTTTCAGTTTGTTCATGTAAAATTGGTTTATACATAGAAAGAGCATGCATAGAGAAAGTGAGTTTTCCTATTTAAGACCACAGCCATCTTCCCAATTCAGAGTTCCCTTCTAAGGTCTCTCAGTAGAGACTCCACATCCATAGGTGTGTGCTGGTATAAAATGGATATTGGATTTTATCTGAAGAGTTTTTATCCCACAAGTTGATCTATTGTAGGAATTATTTTCCTCATTATGCACTTTTCTATAGTGTATAACATGATGATATAAAAATGTGAACATTAAAAATAAAATGCTGTAATAGAAACTTGTGTTTATATTGTAGATATTTAGTTAAATTGCTTTAAAGTCATCAGTAAGTACTCTATAGGGGAATTATGAGTGGGTCCTTAAGTTTTTGTTTCTGCTGCTCACAAAGCGGGCCTGGGTGCTAGACCCCATTTAAGATCCCCATAACTGAAGTGCTGCAAAGCTGAGCCTCAGGAGGGGTGACAGCCCAGCACCCACTGCGATGGCAGGGCTGGGTTTTACAAGGCTGTGCCCTGGCAGGTGAGCTCTTCTCCCAGGTTCACATCCTCTACCCCAGGCCCATCCATGGTCACTGGCCTCACAGTCCCTATTACCTGTTCTTCCTTTCTCCATCATTCAGGCCACTCTTTTTGTGCAATAGAATCTGCTTCAGTTTCTGGACATTGCCCACGCTGGCAGCTTTGTGGATTTTTCTGAGATCCTTGTCTTGGATGTGATGCCTGGGCTCCGAGGTTACTCCATTACCACTATCAGGCACCTTGTAAGTACCATTGCTCTCCTGGATGGGTAAGGGGCCCAAGGATGACTTGCCCTTCTGACTTCCAAAACCAAAAAACCTTCTCATAGCCGATACTATGCAGAGCCCCAGCCTTCAGAGCCCCCCTCAGCACCCTCTTTGCTTTCTGCCTCCTCCTGGGCTTCTAGCTTCCAGATAAGCCAATGCCTCTCACCACAACAACCCATCAGGGCAGTTAGGCAGTTTAGAATCTTTCAGCCACAATAACAGTTACCAAGCAACACAAGTGTGCCAGCGCCTGGCAGAAGGTGATGTCACTAGGCATGCATACAGAGGCTCACAGCCAAGGGAACCCAGATGCCTGCGAGGGCCAGGTATCTCCAGTCTCAGAGGCTGCTTGAGAGCAGCGCTGAGTTCCCATCAGATGTTCTTGGGAATTGGCCAGTGTTTTGCTCATTTACATGAGCTCTGAAATAGAAGAGCAGATATATAAGAGGGAGCAAACCTAAGCAAAAACCATAAACGAGAAAGGAAAAACAATCGATGTATCTTAAAAATATGAAATCTATTCTTTTCTATGTATAAACTACAAAGGCATTTAAAAGCATGGTTCACAAAGATAATTTTTTTGTACTTTCAAATGTTCTATTTTTACCCTCAAAATCGATCATATACAACAATGATTTCCTTAGACCCCAAGCAACTTGAAAATATTAAAGTATACTTTGTACTTATCCACTTTTTAAATAAGGCCTAAGCATAGAAAACTATTTCTTTACTCATTATATATGTTAAAAAAAAGACACAAAATTTGCTCCTTTTGCCTCTTGATTTCACCAGTTAATTCCATCTAGAACAGCCAGATAAGATCTGTCTTCCCATTCTTTTACTTGGTAATTTATTAATTGGTTAATTTGTGACAACCGTAACCATATTATTACAATGAATACTTCAATTTCAGACACTTCTTTTTTGCATCCCATCTCAAATTTATCATTTGAATCTTTCAATTGTCTTCCTAGTGTGAATTAAATTAGGTTGATCAGTTCATGAATCACAACGCTATTAACAGTTACTTTTTGGCAGTGTCACAACATTTGTCTGAACACTGATTGGCAATATTTGAGTATTTAATCATTTTTGTCCTTATAAAACAGTGGAAAATTTAAGAATGAATTTGCCAGTGCCAAGAAGTATAGATCATATAAGCATAATACAATTATTAAATGTAGATATCATTAGATATTCTGAACAAAATCCTTTTGTTGAGTGCAATAAACAAATTAAAGGATGTATTTAAAATATTAGAAATGAATCATGGAATATTATAGCTTAAAATTAAGGATCATTTAGCAATACCTTTGAAAGCTTCCTTGGGATGAAACTCTTATGGGATGAAACTCTTATGTTGTAACATGTTAAGGCTATCATTAGGTTTTTGTGCATATAAGTTTGATATACATTTGCACCAAAAATGCCATTAACTAGGAATCATGTCCCCTTAATAACAATATGAACTAGACGACTTGTGGAAAGAGCACCTACTGCCTTTCCAATCTATCATTTGAGAAGAAAGGATTCCAATTGTTGCTATTCTGTTTGTGAGTTTTCAGAAATGTAAATGAAAAGAAAGAGTGCTTCTGATGCTCAAGGAGACTATTTTGACCCTTTGCTCCCAAGGACCAAGCCCAAGTGTTTGCAGTTGCTTCTGAGCATGTCGTGTGACCTATGTAGTATATCAGGGTGTTTCCAAGGGTAAGAAGGTTTAAATTTGGCAAGTGATGATCCCTCCATGATATCATATTTTAATAGCAATGAAGAGCATTTTTCAGATTATGGTCCCAGGGCTAATGTTATTGTTACTGAAACCCTTTCCTACTGGGATAAAAATGCTAGGCAAACATTGGGAAAATGTCTGATAGACTATGTAGATACACATCTTACAGAGTTTTGGTTATGAGAATATGTGCAATACATGGAAGATAAGAGACCGAATGGACATGAAAAGAATGCTTTTAGGAACAGTATTCCCATGTGTTACAGATTTTCCACTTTTTATGCATGGTATTAGTATTTCCTCAGACAGGAAATAATTTCTTCCTGGGCCTTCATTCAGACCATGTTTTCTTCAACCAATAAGAAGATGATGTTATTCCAGTTACGAGGCTTGGCTGAAAAGTGTGAGCTTCTCCTAATGGTATAAACAGGTATTTCTATATTTTGATCGCTATACTATCATATTAGAAAGCACTGTTCAAAATATCATTGTTGCATCATCAGATATGCTGTTTCCTTATTGTCGGTTTTTCACTCACCATGTTCCTTGTGGGTCATTTTTGCTATTGCTTCTGTTACTATAAGAGTAATGGGTTTCATGACATTTGGAAAAGTCAATCTAGATTCCATATCCCTGATTAATCTTGTCATTTGTAGAGAATTTTCTTTCTATTTTTCTGCACACATTTCCTATGCATTTGATTCCAGTTCTGAGCCCCCAGTCAACCAAATAACAGCTGAGGCTACCCAGGATTATGAAGTTCAACTTCAACTGTAATAGAGGTGCAAAAGCATGCCTCTTCAAGACATTTTAAAGATTACATGTCTCGTTATGTTTTGGGGGGTTGCTCATGGCATCATTTGTATTCCAGTATTCTTAACCTGTTTTTGAAAGTTTGTTTGACTATCCACTGGCAAATCAAAGACCAATTTTGGAATTCCTGATTGCCCCAATGCAATCTGATAAAAATGCATGATTAAGAATAGTCAATAAATTAAGAACAAAGTCATGTTTCCATAGCTTGGATATATCATTTTAAAATGTTATGTAAAATATCCTGAGAAAAATTAATTATTCTTACATTAAAATATATTTACTAAATTAGAAAGTTTTGTCACCTTTATTATGGTCTATGATCAATTAGACATTTATGTCTGGAATTCAAGTATTTTATATATTATGCTATAAATGGAATATTATTCTCATTATAATTCTTATAAGCATTATTATGTAAGAGTTCAACTTACTTATTCTCTCAATGTGGGGCTTTTGTATGCAGGTCTTAATGGCGTTTGTTTATGAACTGAAGTTTTGAAATCCAATTTATCTTCTTCATCTTTTTTTTTGTTTTTTGTTTTTGGTTAGTGTTAGTGTCTTTATGTGTCCTCTCTGAGAAATTTTGCCTATTCCAAGATTACAGAAAAAACAATTATCCCCATTTTCTTCTCAAAGCTCATAGTTTTAACTTTACATTTGATCCAGAGACCTGTATTTGTCAGAAAGTATGGATAGAGCTTCATTTTCTTTCCATAATAGTTATCCAGTTGTCCCAGCATCATTAGTGAAAAGATTATCCTTTCACTAATTAACTTGGATTAGCTTGGCTCCTCTGTTCAAAAATTAATTGACAATTTATGCGTGGCTTTATTTCTGTTCATTGACCTGTTTGTCCATGCTAAGCCAATACCACACTGCCATGATGGATTGCCAGAGCTCTATATTTATTCTTGAAATTAGGTTGTGTAAGTTGTTTAATATTTTTCTTCTTTTCTAAATTGTTTTTGCTATTCTAGTTTCTTTGCATTTAGATATTTATTTGAGCATCACTTGTAAGTTTATCCACAAAACAAGTAGACAAAAAAAAATCTTTTGAGATCATAATTAGGTTATGATGAATCTGCAGATAAGTTTGGAGAAAACAGATGTTTTAGCAATAAGGAATCTTCTAATCTGAAGAGTTTGTTGGTGAAAGATAGAGATATAGTAGGGTAGCTGGAGCAGTATGTGAGAGCCAAGTACAGATATTTTTAATGGAAGAATCTTTAACATATTTAAAATCTAAAGGGTGGATTCAATGAGCAGTAAAGACTGCAGTTAAAAACTAGTAAATTATCAATACTGTAAAATTGGAGAGAAAGAACAAGAAGATGGGATTCAAAATACAGGTGGGAGAACTGACCATGGAGGAAAAGAAACATCTAAGATGAGAATGATAAAAGTAGAGGCCTGCTGCACTGGAAGGAGTACAGCATGAAGGGCCAGAATCCAACAGCCCTGGAACCAAGGCTATCTGTGGATTATTCAGTGGAATGAGAAATAAATTTTATCTTTGCCTTAAGTCCTTTGGAGCAGGTGTTTGAACACTTGTAAACTAATGAAGGGGAAAAGTTGTAACAGAATTGCTTAATCTGATGTTGTTATTTCCAGGTCTTGTCCCAAACTCACCTGGCAGGGGTCAGTCTCAGAGTTATAAGCCTGATACAGAAGAATTTCACAATTTCAAATTGCTTTAAAATTATCATCAGAGAAAATGCTGAGAACGCTGAGCCCACTTTGATTTTGTAGTCATTTTGAGAAATCTGGATTCCATTTATAGAGTAACTAGAATAACCAGCAAGAGAGCAATTAAAGGCAATCTGCTTATTTATAGGTCCTGGCCATCCAAACTCATAAATGCATTAGAAATCTGGTAACAAACACATAGAGCCATATCTGAAGAATGGATCTTGATTTTAGTTTTTGGCTTGTTAATAATTGGAGTCAATATTGCTCTTTCCTTTTCATGAAAAATGAAATCGATGGGAATGTATGAATAAAGGCTTTGCTTTGAGTTTGAAACTTACTCTATAACTCAACATTTGTGAGCAAAATTATTGTGGTAGCCACCTTATTCCTCAGAGTCACTCCCCACACATGGAAGTCTTGGCACAACAAATGCTAATCACAAATCTAATTCTATCTGTGGGTTCTTATTCAATGCAGTGACCCTAGTGCTATAGAATATAACTTCATGTTTGAGGGAAGCTTATAACCAAACCTCATCCAACAGATGTAATCTCAAAGAAAAAAAAACAAAAAACAAAGAGTGTGAAAACTCAAAAAAACAGCCCTGTGCCAAATTTTTAAAACTGGAAAATTGGTGCCATCTTATGGTTATGGAGAAGTAAATTTAAAATTCTATCTCATTTTTTGGGCTATATTAAAGAATCATTGTCAATATCAGGCCCATCTTCGACAATCCTTTCTCTCAGTGGTCTAAAACAACCAAATGAACCTCCTTTAAAATATTGTTAATGTGCAGGCACTTCCTTGACAATCAGACATGTGGTTTCAGCAGGAAATTTTCAATTTCCTGAGATAAATGTTTCCATGATTATACTTTGATTTTTGAATAAGAGGCAGATCTTAATTTTGATCCTAAGGTAATGCATTGGTACATCTGAATGTTTCAATGCCACCTTTGACAAAGAAGTAGTGCTGAGTTTGGTGAAACATGGTGGAGTGAGAGAAGTCCATAGATCTTTCTCCTTGAAAGAACTATAAGTTGAACATCTAAAACTCAGGAAAAAAACACACAAACTGCATACCAGCATATCTGAGCATGGGATCTGAGTATAGGAGCTACCATCGGTCAGAACCCTGGGTGTCAAGTGGTGGACTGGGAGAACTAAAAAAGTTTTCTCTTGCAGCCACTGGAGCTCCCTGTAGGAGAAAGGGAAGGAGAGAAGGAGTTGTGAGTTCCCTGAATAGCCCTGTCTGGGAGATCTGTGAGCTCCACGCATCCAGGAATAGGGTCTAGTTATCAGGGCAGAAAGCAGAGAAGCGGTATACTGCAGGGAAAAAATAGTTGATATTTACCAGTTCTGGTTGCAAAACCGAGGCTGAGCTAGAGCCCCCAACCCCAATCCAGAGAGCCCCTCCTCCCATATCCTCTGAGACTGAACACCACGAAGCCCCATGGGAATCTGAGAAAATGCTATGGAAACTGTCACTAACACTGACAGGGACTGAGACTGAAGGGAGCGAGCATTATTAAGCATCTACATGAAAAATAAAGGCATTATTAAGGCTTTATATAAAGCAGGGATGCAAGAGGCTTAGACACCACCTACTGGAAACCAAAAGAAAAATGCTTTCTTTGCAACAAGCTAAAGATTTATATTATAAATCTTCTTTCTGAAAAAAAAAAAGGCAGAATACACTTCCAATAATGCCCAGGTGGAAAAATAGTCAACTGAACAACATGAACAACCAAAGTAACAAAGCATCTCAGAAAGAAAGAGAAAAAGCTCCAGAAAAAAAGCTTACAGATGTAGAAATATGCAATTTAAATGACAGAGACTTCAGGATGGTACTTCTGAAAAAACTCAATGAGATAGAAAACAACTCAAATCAACAATTTGGGGAACTGAAAAAATGACTAGATGAGAAGAATGAGTTCTTTAGCAATGAGACTGAAACTGTCAAAAAGAACAGAAAAGATCTTCTGAAGATTAAACACACACACACACACACACACACACACACACACACACACTGCAAGAGTAGAAAAATGAAATAGCAAGTTTGGGAAATATAGTCGACCAAATGGAGGAAAGGATCAATGATATCAGAGACAGAAATCTAGAAATAAATAAGAAGGAATAAGTATGAAAACAAAGAGTGAAAAATAATGAAAGAAAAATACAAGAACTAGCTGATATCATCAGGAGAGGAAACTAAGAATAATGAGCATTATTGAAAGCAAGGAAAAGGAGCAGGGACACAGAGATACCCTCAACAAATATAAGAGAGTTGAAGTCATACCAACCATATTCTCTGATCATAATGCTTTGAAACTAGAAATCAAATGCAAAGAGAAAGCAGGAAGAACCACAAATATATGGAGATTAAATAACATGCTACTGAAGGAGGACTGGTTCAGAGAAGAAATAAAAAGAGTGATCAAGAGATACATAGAAACAAATGATAATGTTAATACAACATATCAAAACTTTTGGGACACGGCAAAAACGATCATAAGAGGAAAGTCGATATCATTACAGGCCTCTCTCCGAAAACAAGGATGAGTCAAAATAAACGACCTAACACTTCATCTTAAAAAACTAGAAAAGGAAGAACAAATAAAGCCTAAAGTCAACAGAAGGAAAGAAATAGTCAAAATTAGAGCAGAAATAAATGAAATTGGAAACAAAAAAACAAAACGAAACACAACACAACAAAACAAAAAATGATAGAAAAAATAAACACACCAAAGAGCTGGTTCTTTGAGGTTAATAAAATTGACAAACCTCTGGCTAGACTCACTAAAGAAAAAAGAGAAAGGACACAAATAAACAAAATCAAGGATGAAAGAGGAGAAATTATAAAAGACACTGCAGAAATACAAAGTATCGTATGAGAATACTATGGAAAAAGTATATAACACCAAATTTAATAACCTAGAAGAAATGGACAAGTACTTAGAAAAATATTAACTTTCTAGACTGGATCAAGAAGAACTGGAAAATCTAATTAGACCAATCAGCAGTATGGATATTGAAAAAATCACCAAAAACCTACCAAAAAGTAAAATTCCAGGACCAGATGGCTTCACCAATGAATTCTACCAAACATTCGAAAATTTAATACTTATTGCCCTCAAACTCTTCCAAAAAGTCGAAGAAGAGGCAATACTTCCCAACTCATTTTATGAGGCTAATATTATCCTGATTCCAAAACCTCATAAAGGTAACACACACAAAAAGAGAATTACAGACCAGTATATCTCATGAACACAGGTGCAAAAATCCTAAATAAGATATTGGTTAACCAAATACAGCAACATTTACCTATCCTCTTCGTTCAACTTCAGATATGCTATGAGTAGTAACATATCTAATTTAAATGCTTACTTTCTTCTCTTCACTGTCTGACTTGAAATAGGCTAGGAAGCAGGAAGAGAGAAATGAAAAGGATATTAATAATCCAGACTGGGTGAACATTCGAAAGCTGGATAGTCTGAAGATATATCCCTGGCTTGAAATTTCTTACTCTCTCTTCCTCTTTTGAAGCACCATATTCAAAGATAAAGTACTTTGAAATCCCAGGCTGAAAATAACTACTGTTGTGAAGTCAAATTATTTAGGAGTCTGCCTGAAAGAGTGTGGCCGTAGTCTCTCCAAGATCAGAACTAGAGTTTTGGTTCCAATTCCTATTATATTGTTCTAGGTTTACTGGAATGGGAGAGTAGGAAAAAAAATGGTTCCACTTCTGAGAAGCATCTTTGATATCACTGAAATTTTCAATCAGTATGCCTCACATGACTGTGATGGGGCAGCACTATATATAAAAGACTTGCAGAACCTCCTCGAGGAAAAGGAATTTGGAGCTGCCCTTCTGGTAAGAAATAAGAAGGGGATGAAATCTCTCTATTGATTTAAGGTTATGAACTTTCTTCTCAGGAGAGACCAAAGCGAAGAATGGTGACTTTATATTAATTTCACACCATTTATTTCTGAGCCAGAAAGTACCTAATTGGCATTGTAATCCAAGTAGTAAAGATGTTGCTAGCAAGTATTTCACATACTTGATGATGATGTCAGCAGGATGAACTATTCATGGGACATGATCACCAAAGATATCAGATCAAACTAGACTTTGAAGGAATTAAATGTACTTCCAAATTTCAACCACTAAAATCAGTCAGTTCTCTAGTAAAAGGGTGTTACCATAAGTGTTTTGTCCTGTTTTCAAACATGAAATAAATCCCTACTGGCCCAGCCAGCCCCTTCTGGAGGAGCGTGAGCAGCGGCTGCTCCAGGAAGAGGAAGAGCAGCACTGTGACCGCAAGTCTATCTTGTGCTACTTAAAAAAAATGTATTCTATTTAAAATTTTTTTATTTTATGTTAATTTTAGGTATACAGTCCATTGGATAGACATTTATATATTTCATGAAGGAATCCCCATTACTCTAGCACCCATCTGACTCTACATACAGAGTAATTGTTTTCCACACTTAAACATTTTAGAAAATAAAGCAATATTAAAATCCTAGTACAGTTATTCCAAGCATAGCCATGTCCCTGTACTTTGTGTTGTCAAAGGCTGTAATAGAGTCCTTGTTTCCATTTCTTTTTCTCTTCCCAAAGCATGGGGGCAATAACAGGGAGGTGTGGTGGGCCAGGGGGAGGTGTTGAAGCCTGGGTGGAAAGAGGCAGATATAAGTGTAAGAAGGCTACCCAGCACAGTGTTGAAGCTCAAGTCAGAGCATCTCTGAAAGGTGAGTGACAGGGGATGATGTATCAAAGACCAAACATTGTCAGGGTGTTCAGAGCACAATAGGGGTAAATCATCTGCAGAAGAGGTCACCTGCCCCAGGGTATCTGAGAAGGGATGGAATGAAGAGGGCACATATTGGGAGGGTCAACAGTGGAGACAACAGTGGAGATACCCCAATGTGTATATTGGAATCCAAGTGGCAATGATGAGGACATGCGTGTAGGGGCAGGGACAACAGAGTCTGGTTATGTAGGAAAGTTGAAAAAATAAGTAATGATATTGAGGATGGGAGGCAGCTTACTGTCAGAAAAGGGTGTTAGCAAACCCTGAAAGGGAAAAACTAGAATGAGTCATGTGGGACTCAACTGGAATTGCAGTAATTAGTACGAATTCAAAGTTTTCAATAGCTTTTGATATAGAACTATATGTTAATGTGTGCATGTCTGTATGTATACTTATATATATACATACAACTCCTCACTGTTCCCTGAGGGCATCCAGGAGCAATGACAATCCTAATAGCAATATGCACACCCACCCCAACTAGCACCCATATCTTGGTTTCTAAATATCACTGTTCTCTAAAAGGAATCAGAGCTTCTATGGAAAATGTCTGATTCCAGGTCTGGAGCAGAAAACTGCAAGATGAGCTTGGAACATCTTGTTCAGAGAGGAAGGAATTCCTCAGAGAATAATGGGGACATGTCAAAAGAACATGAAGTCAGCTTGAAAAGGCTACCACTGGCCACATCTGGGGCAATTTAAACATAAAAATATAAGGTTTCCCTTCTTCCACATTTGCATGCTCGTTTTGCATGGTTTTATGTGTTTTAAATGTAGAATGAATGATAGAATAAAAATATCATCATCTGGCCAGCATCGTAATAATTGATTCAAGCAAGAATCATCAATGCATGCTTAGTCTATTGGGTGATATTTTTGAGGAGTAACTAAATTTGTAGTCTCAAACTATATCCATACAAGACATTTGTGAATACAAAGGGTAAATAATATTTTTACTGTAAACAAATCAGGCAGACACTAACCCACATGATCAGTGTCAACATTGCCAGTAACAGAACCAAGCACGCACCTCTAGATTTGCTGCACTCGGAAGAACTCAGCATCACTTAGGTGGTATTTCTGCCTGAATGGCATGACATGAAGCTACTTATGAAGAAACGTCGTACAAACCAAAAATGAGAGAAAGTCTACAAATAACTGATCTATACTCTTCAAAATGTGAATGTCACAAAAAGCAAAGAAATACTCAAGAAATGTCCCGGGTTAAAGAAAATTAAAGAAGCAGGACAAGTAGACCCAACACATTGTCTTGGTTGTTCTTTGCTTATAAAGGATACTAGTCAAACAACTGGAAAAAATCTGGATAAGGTCCATAGGATGAAATATTAATACTAAACTAATTTTCATTTCTGGATTTTGATAATTATAATACAGTTATGTACGATTTTTCTTTTTCTTAGGAAATACACACTACATTATTTAGGAGTAAAGAGTTAACATGTCTGGAACTTACAAATGGTTCATATGTTACATATATGCCTACATTGATATTTGTCTAGAAAGATGGGAGAAGGGAGAAAGCATAAAGCAGATTTAGTAAAACGTTACATTTAGGAAATGGTATCCTGGAATTCTTTGTAGCCTTATTGAAACTTTTCCATAAGTCTGAATGTTTCTATGTGTTTCTTCTATAACCTAGATATACTTTTTAAAACTAAATTTATTGGGGTGACATTATATGGGTTTCAAGTGTACATTTAAGAATATTTCTAAAAGTGAAATAAATATTTATAAATGATAAGAACAAGTTACGATCCATTGGGGGGAAAACATTAATCCATATTGTTAAATGAATAAATGAATCAAAATTTGATGAGAAACAGATATTTATATAATCTCAAAATACTGACTCATAAAACACTAAACAATTGTTTCATGAAAAGGTTACATTACAGAGGAGAAACCCGGGTGATGTGGCCTTCAGTGATAAACATTACACCTCCAATAACTGCACGCATCAAAACTGTAGGTTACATCACAGGATGCAATGAGAAGAGTACAGGACCACTTCTGTGATACTCTTGATAAAAACATATGATCTGTATCTCATCATAAGGAAACATCAGAAGAATTTAGATTAGAGGATGTTCAACGTGACTAGAAATTACTCCTGAAATGATTCAAGGTCATGAAAGTCAGGGAAGGACTAAAGAACTCTACCAGAGTCAAGACATAAAGAGACATGACAAGTAAATACAATCCATGAATCTCAACAGGATCTTTTTTGCTGTAAAAGGTTTCCATAAATCAACAAACAAACAAACAAACAAACAAATCTATCAATAGAAAAGGTGAAAAGCCTTAGACAAATCTTGTTTCTCCATAAGAAAAGACCTATGAATAATGTTTAGAATTATCTATTTTTATGGCACTATAACAATTGTTATATATCCAAATATTGATGATAATCAAAGCAGCAGATAGGAAAATGATGTCTGTCTAAATCTTTATGTTCATATATAATGATAAAAATGGTATGGAGGTTCCTCAAAATATTAAGAATAGAAGCATGATGGAGTGAAGAATCCCCCTTGATCTCTCTCCTTGAAATTACAACACACTGAATCGCTACCATCCAAAGAAAATACCCAGTCTAGCACACAAACAAGTCTGAGAGACATATCCATCAGAGCATGTGAAGAAGAATGGATCAGGTGAGTGAGAGAGAAGGTAAGGGAGAGAAGCCGAGACCAATGTTGGAGAGCAGTGCTGCGGATGCAGCCTGGAGCCCCTTGCAGGATGGAGGGAGAGAAGAAATAAGTGGCGGATTCTACTCTTTGAAGTCCCACAAGGAGTCCTGCCTGAATGATCAACTTATTCCATTTGGCAGAGCCCAGTGAACAGGGCAGAGAACAAAATACAGAAAGGTAAAAGCTGTGTTTTAACCAGCACCATCGCCATGCAAATAGCTAGATCACGAATCCTGCCTGTCTCCCCCTACTTGCTAGAGTTCACTGCCTCATACCATCCCAGAGCTAGCAGCAGGACCCAGAAATGCATCAAGCTGTTGGGGCAGTACCGAGACTTCAGGAGCTCTTCAGAGGTTAGGCTCCACATTGCCCTCCCCATTCTCCCAAGGGCATAGAGCGCTGGGATGAAGCTTCCTGGAGATGGAAGAGAAACACACTTTCCCAGGCAATAAAACACATTTATTTTCTGCCACAAAGGAGACCTCAGAGGCCTCCACAATACAAGGGACTCGAGTGCCACCTACTGGAAGAAAAAAACAAAAACAAAAAACAAAACAAACCCTCTTTTATCAACCAGCTAAGGAAAGATCACTCCAATAATATATATATTTTTAAAAAGTAGAGTACATTCCCATAAATGCCTAGACGAAGAAATAATCCACCAAATACCATGAACAACCGAGGTGAGAATGCAGTTCCGAAAGAAAATTTAAAAATTTTAGAAAATAGTCATAGATATGAAAATCTGCAACTTAAAAAAAGAGAGATTTCAAGGCTGTAGTTCTGAAAAAAAAAACTCAATGAGATGCAAGAAAATTTTGATCAACAGTTCAATGAACTCAAAAACAAAATCAATGAACAAAAGGAACAGTTTACCAAGAATAAAACACTAAAAACTAACCAAATGGAACTTCCAGAGCTAAAGAACACAATTAAAGAGATGAAGAATAAAATAAGAAGATGGGAAATAGAGCTGATCAGATGGAGAAAGGAATTAGTGGTATCAAAGACAGAAATCTGAAAATGACACAGATGGAAGAAGAGAACCACTTGAGAGTGAAAAAAGAAAATCTTACAGGAATGATCTGATACCATCAAAAAGAGCAATATAAGAATAATGGGTATGCCGGAAGGAAAAAAAGAAGGAGTAAAGAACAGATAGTCTTGTCAAACAGTCAATGAGAACTTCCCAAACATATGGAAAGACCTGGATCCAAGAAGCAAACCGAACACCTAATTATCTCAATTCAAATAGGCCTCATCCAAGACACATTATATTAAAACTGTCAAAAATGAATGGCAAAGAGATAATTCTCAAGGCAGCCAGACAAAAGAAGACAATAATCTGAAAAGGAAAACCCATTTGTTTATCATTGGACTTTTCAGTGCCAACTTACAAGTTAGGAGGGAGTGCAATCAATGGTCCAACTATTGAAAAAGAGAAATTGTCAGCCAAAAATAATATATCCAGCAATGTTCTCCTTTAGATATGAAGAAAAAATAAAAATCTTTTTAGACATACAAAATCTGAGAGAATTTTCCATTACAGGAAATACTAAAGGGGGTCATTCTACCTAAAATAAATGACAAAAATAATAAATAAATGATGAGTAAAGTGACTAACAGCCAGACATAAACAGAAAATTGCAACCCTTATTAAAACATGGTTTTATAAGTTAAATATCACATAAAGATTAAAGGTCAAAAAAATTAAAAAGAGATGAAGACGACAATGGTTAATGCAACCTAGAAATGAACACATAGCATAACTAGGGATAATTTGAGACAACAAAAACAGAAAAGGGAAACAAGTAAAGATTGGAATTTGCTAAAGGGAATGAAGATAATATGCACACAAAAAAAGGACTACAGTATACATGAAATTTTCCTTTACATAAACTTAAGAGTAACAACACAAAAATTCCCAAACATAGACACATAACATGAAACAATAGGAAACAGAGAAAAAAATTATCGACCACCACCAATTAAAATAACAAACAGAAAACAAGACCAAAGAAACATGGGAGACACCGAGTTAACAGAAAACATAACATAAAATGGCTATAGGAAAACCAAATATTTCAATAACCATCCTAAATGTTAATGGACTGAACTTACCAATATAAAAGCACAGAGTAGCAGATTGGATCAAAAAACTAAATCCAACCATATGCTGCCTTCAAGTGGCACATCTCAGCTGCAAGGACAAATATAGACTCAAAGTGAAAGGGTGGAAAATGATACCTTAAGCAAATGGCATCCAGAATAAAGTAAGAGTAGTTATATATGGTGAAACAGTTTTCAAGAATCAAGGTAACAAGAGACAAAGATGGACACTTCAAAATGATAAAAGGGACAATATATCAAGAAGATATAACACGTATCGATACATATGGCAACTACTAACAGAACTAAAGGGAGAAACTGACGAAAACACAATTATACTAGGGGGCTTAAGCACCGCACTGTCAGCTATGGATGGATCATCCAAACAGAAAATCAATTTAAAAATATGAACCTTAAAGGAGACATTAGAACAACTGGACATAATCAACATTTACAGAGTCTTTCACCCCAAAACATTAAAACATACATACTTCTCTAGTGCACATAAAACTTTCTCAAGGATAGACTATATGTTGGGACACAAAACTAGCCTTGACATATTTAAGAAGACTGAAATCATATCATGTTTATTTTCTGACCACAATGCTTTGAAAATGAAGATCAACTGCAAAAAGAAAGTGAGAAAAAAATATGTGGAAATTAAACAATATTTTACTAAAAAACAACTGGATCAAAGGAGAAATAGAAGGAGAAAAGAAGAGATACAAATATACAAAACAGGATGAACATACAACACATCAAAACTTTTGGGATATAGCAAAAGCAGTAACAGGAGGAAAGTTCACATCATTACAGGCCTATCTCAAGAAACGAGAAAAATACAAATAATAAACAACATAACACAGGTAAAAGAAGAAGAAAAGAAGCCCAAAGTCAGCAGAAGGAAGGAAACAATAAGACTTAGAGCAGAATTAAAAGAAACTGAGAACAAAAAGACAATAGAAAAATTAATGCAACAAAGAGCTGGTCCTTTGAAAAGATCAATAAAATTAACAAACCATTGGCTAGACTCTTTAAGAAAAAAAGAACACGAATAAACCAAATCAGAAATGAAAGTGGAAAAGTTACAAAGAATACAGCGAAATACAAAGAATCATAAAAGAATACTATCAAAGAGGAAACGCCACCAGATTCAATAACCTAGCCTAAATAGACAAGTTTTTAGAAATATACAACTTCCCTAGACTGAATCATGAATTAAAAAATCTAAATAGACTGATTAATAGTAAGGAAATCATCAGAAACCTCCAAGAAAGAAAAGTCAAGAAGCAGATGGATTCACTAATAAATTCTACCAAATATTCAAAGATAATTTAAACCTTCTCTATCTTTTCCAAAAAATTAAAGCAGTGTTTCATAACTCATTTTATGAGGCCAATGTTATCCTCATACCAAAACCTGATAAAGATAACACACACAAACACACGCACACACACACAAATAGATGATTGGATATAGACAAATGCCTCGGAAAATACAGATGCAAAAATCCTCAACAAAATACTCGCCAATGAAATACAACGGTACATGAAAAAGATTTTACATCATGATCAAGTGGGCTTCATTCCAGGGGCACGAGGATGATTTAACATACACAAATCAATTAATATGATACACCACATAAACAAAATGAAGGATAAAATTATATGAAAATATGATGCAGAAAAAGCATTTGGAAAGATATAGCATCCATTTATAATTAAAACACTTAATAAAAGGGGCACAGAAGGAAAGTAGTTCAGCATAATGAAGGACATATACAACAAACCTCAGCTGACATCATACTTAATGGTGAAAAACTAAAAGCCTTCTCTCTAGTACCAGGAACAAGTCAAGGCTGTCTGTTATCATCATTATTCAATATAATGTTGGAAGTCCTAGCTAGAGTAATCAGGCAAGAGAAAGACATAAAGAGCATCAAAATTGGGAACAAAGAAGTCAAGTTGTCACCTTTTTGCAGCTGACATGATTATCTATATAAAAAACCCTGAAGACTCCATTAAAAAAAACTATTAAAAATGATAAACAAATATAGTAAAGTTTCAGGATACAAAATCAATGTACAAAAATCCATAACATTCTTATACACTAACAACAATTTTTCAAAAAATAAATTAAAAAATTCCATTTGCAATTACAACAAAAAGAATAACATACCTAGGAACAAACATAACAAAGCATGTGAGAGACCTATACAGTGAAAACTATGACACATTATTAAGAAATCAAAGAAGGCACAAAGAACTGGAAAGATATTTTGTGTTCATGGGTTGGAGAAATCAACATAGATAAAATGACCTCTTTACCCAAAGCAATATACAGATTTCATGAAATCCTCATCAAAATCCCAGTGGCATATTTTAAATAGAACAAAATAACATCAAAATTGTATGGAATCACAAAACATCTCAAATAGCCAAAGCAACATTGAGAAAAAAGAACCAGGCTGGAGGTATCACTCTACTTGACGTCAAAGTATAATACAAAATGACAATATTCAAAACAGCATGATATTGGCAGAAAAACAGACAAAAAGGCCATTGGAACAGAATTAAGAGTCCAAAAGTAAACCCATACAAATGGGTAAATAAATTCCAACAAAGAATTTAAAAACATACAATGGGAGGCAGCTCCATAGTGTAGTGGTTTCCATGTCTGCTTTATATGCAAAAGGTCCCGGGTTCATGCCCCAGGTGGAGCCATGAAGCATACCCCAGGTGCGCCAGGCCTCAAGTGTGCCAGGCCCTCTGAGTGCACCAGGCCCTAGGTATGCCAGGCCCTGGGTGCATGACGTGAGTGTGTGAGAGGGGAAGCTGCCTTCAGAGATCCAGTTCTTAAGGGGAAATGGCAACATTCATAGGTCAGGGGTGGAAGTTGGGGGAGGGGAATTAAAGAGGGAAAAAAGATAAATTAAAAAAAGAAAAACATACAATGGGGAAAGGAAAGCCTCTTCAGTAAATTGAGCAGTCAAAACTGGAAGACACATGCAAAAGAAAAACTAGACTTCTATCTGTCACCATATACCAAAATTAACTCAAAATCAATCAAAGATATGAATATAACATCTGAAAGAGTAAATTGTATACAAGCGAACATAGGTACTAAAATCATAGACCTTCGATTTAGAGAGGATTTTATGAATTTGACCTCCAAGGCAAAGAAAGTAAAGCCAAAATAAATGAATGAGACTATATCAAGCTTAAAAAGCATTTGCACAGTAAAAGAAACAATCAACAAGACAAAGAGGCAACCAACTGAATGAGAGAAGTTATTTGCAAACAACACCTCTGATAAGAGGCTAATTTCCAAAATACACAAAGAACTCATACAAAACAACAACAAATAACAACAACAAACAATACAAGAAAACATGGGCAGAGGACCTGAATAGGCACACATCACACAAAAGACCCACGAATGGCTAAAAGATGTATGAAAAGATGCTCAACTTCACTAGCTATTAGGGAAATGCAAATCAAAACCACAATGACATACCACATCATACCTGTTATGGTATGATAATGGCTATTATCAACAGGACAAGTAATAACAAGTGTTGGAGAGGCCGTGGGAAAAACGCAACCCTCATACACTGCTTGTGAGAATGTAAATTGGTACAGCCACTATGAAAAACACTTTCTGGAGGTTCCTGAAAAATCTAAGATTAGAACTACCACATGACCCAGCAAATCCCTCTTCTGAATATTTACTCTCCAAATTTTAAAATATTTATCCATAAAGTCAGTGTACCCTGATGTCCATTGCAGCATTGTTCATGGTGGCCAACACCTGAAAACAACCAAAACGCCCTTTCATAGATGATTGGATAAAGATGTGATACACATATATACCATGGAATATTACTCAGCCATAAGATGAAATGCTGCCATTTGTGACAAAATGGATGGAACTTGAGATTATCACGCTAAGCGAAACAGGTCAGACAGAAAAGCTTAAGAATGATATGCCATCACTCTTAAGTGTGATATAAAACTGAAAGCAATAACGAACAAGACAAACGAACAGGGCCTCATGGACACAGACAACAGTTTATTGGTTACCAGAGAAAAAAAAAAGAGTGGGGGGGGGAGGTAGATAAGGGTAACGTGGGTCAAATACAAGGGTATGGAAGAAAACTTTACTTTGGGTGATGAACACACAATACAATACATGAACGACATGTTATCGAACTGTACAATTGAAACTATGTAATTTTATTAACCAATGTTCGCATCAGTAAATTTAATACACAAATTTAAAAATTGAAAAATACAAAAAGAGCTCTCAATGAACACCATTAACATCAGTGAAAACTTGGTTGTTTGGGTCTTGTTTAAATAGCAGGTGTTTGGGTAGTTTGAATTTTAAAACTCAATAGTGTTTGTTTCATTCACAAAATCTGCTGAAAAGTTAATTAGATGCCACGAAACAGTTTAAAATACTGTATAAATTTAAAATACATCATCTGCATATGATACACAAATATTTCCTTTAATAAAGATGTTCATGTGTCATATGGTTAATGGGAACAATTAAAATGTTATATAAACAGATCAGTAAATACATTTTGATTATTTAAATTTCACAACATATAATTTTTCTTCAAAATCTGTACATATTCTTTTGAGGCATTCAAAAGTAGATCATCAGTGGATTGTAGAGGAGACGGTTTATGGGACTCAGATTCAAATTTAGCAGCAGCTGGAAAGAAAAGTGATTATATTTGTTATCTAAAATATAGCTAAATATAAGTGTTAAGATCAATGAAAAAATATACAATATGAGATTACTATTTAAGTATAATTTGCTCATGGTCACACACTGAATTAATTGCTCTCTGGTTAAGTGTCAGAGCTTCTGGTTTCATCCGTGTGCTATAGTAGTATGGCCAGCACTGGAGTTACAAGATGACGATGACATGGTTCACCCCTAAACAATCATGTACTATCAACTGAAAAAACAGATGATCAGATAATTTTCATTCAGAGTTATATATGCCATTACAAATATAAAACAAGACACTATTAGAACAAACAGTTTGTGTCTATGTTGCCAGCTTTTTGGTGGAGGTGATATATAAGTTGATACCTGAAGGACAAGAAGTAAGTATACAAGAGGTAGATGCAAAGATGAGTGATGAGGAAAAACACTTGTCGAATTAGTAGTCCAGTTTGGCTGGACGCTAGAGCAAAGGGGCAGAATAAGGTAAGGAGCAAGAGATAATAAGGCTGAATTATTAGGGACGAACTAAATTGATCTTAGTGTTTTTATTCCATGCAAAGGAATTTGGAGTTTCTCTCCTCAGGGCAAAAGGTAAACCAAAGACAAAGTCAATGACTGGAGATGGAAATATCACCCAGAAGGTGACAGCTATGGGAATTGTAATGGCTTGGCTAAGTATTACCTGATGAATCTGGTTTGGGGCCTTGTCTATCACTAGGAAAAACACAAGAAGTTTATGAAGCTCCGTTTCTGAGAGTGGTTTCAGTGTGCAGGTTGACAGTTCTGTATAGATGGTGGAGGAAAGGAAAGGGGAGCCAGAAACAAAAAGAGATATGTGGACTTTTGAGATTTTTAACAGGCTATGGGACATGATAAATAAATGAGGAATAAGTATATTCTTCATTATGAATGTTTATGCTTTCATGTTTTACATTTGCTATGTGGAAGAAAATATTTAACATAGTATCTATTGTCCAAACATATATGGGATGCCATTTACTATTT
Organism: Rousettus aegyptiacus; assembly: GCF_014176215.1. Taxonomy (NCBI): domain Eukaryota; kingdom Metazoa; phylum Chordata; class Mammalia; order Chiroptera; family Pteropodidae; genus Rousettus; species Rousettus aegyptiacus. The sequence continues at coordinate 69,241,899 of NW_023416310.1, read as the reverse complement.
ACAGCTCATATCAAAAATCTTAATAAAATTAATAACTTTTGACAATATACCTTCATTTGATGCTTTAGTTATCATTTTATGCATCTCCTGCCGCATCTGAAATAAAACAAATATTATTAAGTATTTAAGTTAAACAGGCATTATTATGGGAATGATATATAGTTTATGAAATGTGGCTATTAAATAATACTTTAAGAGACTAGACCTAACCTAGGGATTACATACACAGAAAAATTATCATGTTAATAAAATAAAATAAACTTCTACTTTAAATTTTAGATAATAGAGAAGGTACATATGTATACTATTTAGATTAATCTGATAAAAATACAACTGACAGTGGGCTACTGAATAAACGTAATTTCATAAGGCTGATGTTTCATCTGATTGGTGTAAAAAAGTTTAAAACAAGTCAAGTCTTAGTTTACATTGAATGCATTCTTTTACAACTCTTAGAAAAACTTCCCTTTATAAATTTTTAAAGTGTTTGTTCTAATGGAGTTTTCTTAAGATAAGCTCTCCATCTTTACACTTTTAGAAAATTAAAATCATAAGATATGTTTTACGCTACTAATTTTTGAAAGTAAAATGATAAAAGTGGTAATGTCATTTCATGTGAAAATTCTACTCACAAAAAATATGTAACACTATTTTGCTGTGCGTAATAGAACTAAAACATTTCTTTATTCACAAGGACACAAAGATTTCAGAAACTTTGCTTGAATAAAGGAGTAATATGGGCTAGAGTCAATTTTCAAACTTAGTTTCTGATTGACTTTCTATAGTTAGTAACAACAAAAATAATAAATAATTCTTTACTTGTAACTTTGTTTCCTGTTTACAAATTAGGGCCAATTTTTGAAACATCCAACTAATTGTGTTGCAGTCTACTTAATTATGAAATGCCTGGGAATGTTTCAAACTATATTATAAGTATCCCCATTTGGAGTGTTCTTCTTCAAACTTTTCTCATAAAATGTTTCCTCTCACTAAATGCCCAAAACAAGGCTTAAAATATACACTGAACATAATAAACACTGTGGTGACAGTGACAGTGTCTCTCCAAAGTTTAGTTGTGAAGACAAGCTTGTTGGCTAACATGTTTCTCAATAATTTCAAAGACTGCTTTCCATAAAATGTTTTTGACAATGGCATGAAAGATAGGGCTTATCAAATAAATAATGTGAAATCATTACTAAAAAAGCCTTGTAAAATCAAGAACTCAATAATAGATGAAGGGAGAGACCTTTATTGAAACAATTTCATGTTGCTATTTAAAAACAATGTAACATTATTATCTTTTCCCCAATAAGTTTTTTTCTCAAATATTTACTTCTATGACTCTTATGTTTACTTCTAGGTCAGAATTGTGTTCAGATGGTGGAAGTTCTTGGAAGTCCAATATTAATAAGGAACACATCTACAATTTGATTTATACTTTTCCATTTATCAAGAATATAGAAAGATGAAAAAGATATACACAGGAAAACAATGTATCAGAAGTTTTAATTCAAAGGAGTTTTAATTAGAAGAATTTCTCATAACTGGTTGTTTCAAATATGTCCCATTGAAATCTAAGGTTCTACTGGGGACACCTCTAAGGCTGCACAGCTTCAGAGTCTCCATCTTTTCTTTGTTTTATGTAATACAATTTCATACAAAAAATTCTCTTGAACAAAGAATGATTCAAGTCTTCAAAAAAGAATTTTTTAAGCATTATAGTCATTGATTTAGGCAAACTACCTAATTTTACATAAGAAGCAACAAAAGCTCAGAAAGATTACATATTGCCTAAGATCACAAAACCTATTTATTAGCTGCAGGCCAGGAATGGGCTTTGGGTTTTCTTAGTGAACCTGGAGTTCTATGTCAGCTACTTCCTCATCTTCAGGAAAAATACACTGTTTTTAACTATAACTCAGAGAAAATAAATATGTAAAACATTGTCACATAGCTCATTAATATTTAAGCATAATTATTAATTTTAAGACAAATTAAAATAGCAAACCAAAAATTAATAGCAAAACTTTAAGTATGAGCAGTCAATATACTCAATTTACAAGGCACACTTTTTTTTTTTAACCATGGGACAGCAAACTTGAAGGAAAAAATCTTTTGGTAAACCAGGCAAGCTGAATTTGAGGAATTTGATCCTTTAAAGAACATTTTCCTCCAAAGAGAACTTGGTCTGCCAAAATTAATCAAGAAATAATTTTCCATGTCGTGGTTATCTATAGCAAAATTGAAAACACAACAGAAACTTCTCTTCACCATCTAACATACTTTTGTCCAACTTCTCACAAATGACATGAGCTTAATTTCAACTATAATTTCAACCCAGTCAGAAATCATAGGAGAACCTCATTTCTCTGCCTCAGTTTTTCACATGAGGACTTATACTCTCTCTACCTTCCTCAAGACAGGAGGAGAGATTTTCCAAATGGTTCAATTTGAGAGAAGGAATCTTTAAGAAATGCTTGCTTGCTTTCAGGTCTCATCTTTGAAAGGCTCTGTTTTCCCACAGTAATGTGTAGTCAAATCTGCCTTCATCTTCGCAGTAAGCAGCCTGCCCCTGAGACAGGTGTCAAGCATTGTTTCCTCTGCTGACAACTGTGAGGGGAATACCTTGATTTGGGAGTCAGTGTTTGGAAGCCTACTGCAGCCACACATCTAAACCACGCCCTCTGTGTCCTTAGTATGTGTCAGTAACAAAGTGAGTAAGGTGATCTCCACCTGACCAATTCCTATGTTCTGGCTCGGAAGGGGAAGAGGAGTGTCATTTGCCATCTACTTCACCACAGCTTCAACAAAAAAGATAACTACACAACAAGTATAGGAATGTTTTCTTCTTCCTTGACTTTATAATTCTTGTAACTTGTTCAAAACGACTTCCGCTTTAAAGAGGGAAAAAGTCGTAACAAATATTTTAGAGAAACAAAATGAAGCCAATCACAGCAGCAAAGCACAATAAAATGCAAATATATGTTCACTTTTTCAATAATAATTATTGAATGGCTACCTTTCTATTAGATTTGAGAGTACAGGTTGAGAAATTTATCTGTCATAAAATTGTCTGGAGTAAATTTTCAGTTATTAGAAAAACATTCCACGTGTAAGAAAAATCTAGTGATATGTCTGTTCAGGCTAATTTTAGCTTTCCTTTTTTTTATATAACTATATAATTAAATAACACAATTGAATTAAATTGTAAATTTATTTCTGAAATATGGGGCAAACATCCCATGATTTAACTAGAATGTGAAAAATGAAGGTAAAACTTAGCAAAACATATAAGTAGTGACCTGTGCCACTGCAATGGCATCGTGTGGACAAGACTGAACTTCCTGCACTGGTGACAGAGGCTATACACTTAAGTGTTATGAACGCAGAGAAAACTTGCTCTGACTACCAGTACAACTGAAATCACAGACTTAGAGCAATATTTTATTATAATTACTGTTATTAAATTTAGAAATATAATGCTGAATAAATTAAAACTTCATAGTAGAAATAGTCCAAAATGTTAAAACCTTGCAAATAAAGGTGACTAATAAACACATTCAATATTAATGCTATTTTTAACTTTTGACTCTTGAGAATCATAGCTAACAATCTTCAGAAGGCAGTCATTTTGTAGTGCCCCATTAAAACCCCACCCTTTTCTATCATTTTAGATGGGATGTTACCCTCTCTCAGAATATTATTTTATGTTTTCCTAGTGGCATTCATTAAACTTCTGGTAACTCTAAGTCTGACTAAGAATTCTGTAAAGAACAACAGTATAAGAAGTCTTTCTAGGTGTTCTGTAGCGATGTTGGAGACTTATGTCTGGATCTTGATAGAGTGCTGATTTTTATCTTTCTGATTAAACCTGGCACGATTTGGCAAAGCAGTGCTCCACAAGGGAACTATATATCCTTCGGAGCTACAACACTAAGTTTAAAAGAAAGGATTTTTTAATTTTTCTAGAAATATATTTAAAAAGTAATAAACCTCTTTTTGACCAAAAAATTAAATAAGGAAATACTTCCACAAAATTTTTTTCTTACATTGCTTCTACATTTGCATACTCTTTCATCTTCATCTTGTAAAATGATGTTATATCTGATTTTCCTGGTAAGGACTAATGAGAGCATTTTGAGTGTACATCATGCTTAATGGTTTACAGAAGTATCTGACATTCACATTTTTTGGTACCCAGTCGTCAGTCCAGTTTCACTACTTCAAAGCACATAGACTCTATTTGGTCAAAAGGCTGTCAAAAATCCCTTAACTTTCCTGTTCGTTGATTATCGTTATGAAAACCAATTCAAAAACAATGCCAAAGTCTCACTTAGCATAGGCTTCTGCTCTTTTTCTCTGAACTGAGAAGACCATAAAAACACCATCAAAACCATAAACTAATGTGTATTGATTGAAATACATATTTTAGAAAGTGACATCAGCACCATGCAAGTGACACAACCCCTTTGCATTTCCCCTTAAATCTAGAACTAGCCAGACATTTTTAACCCAACAAAGGCTCCTCTGCTCAGCACACTAGGATGCCTAAAAGATCCACACATCAGTATGTGGAAAGGTGGGCTTACTGGAATAGGTAGGAGGCAGGATGGGGAAGGACAGGGACAGGCCCATAACTGCAGTTCCAGGCAGACAAGGCTGAGTCTGCAGTCTTAGCAAAGCCAGTACTGGTGAAGGAGCCAGGGTGCTGCCTACACAACACAGCACAGCAAGAGGGTAAAAAGGGCAGTCGCAACATCCCCCACTTCCCCAAGAATCCAGATTCTTCCCCAGCTGCAGTAGCATTTGTACCACCAGAGAGACCAGTAATAGAAGCAGAGACAAGTCCCCAGGGTCCAGGCTAGACCACAGCTCTGCCAGTTGCCATAGAGAACCAGGTAACCAGGTAGCATCTCAGAGGGCTCACTAACCGTCTCCCCTCAAATAGCTACATCTCCCACCACCACACCCCAGTAGTGGTGCCCTAAGTCCTTGAGGACCTATATATAGTGGTGACACCTGCCATCCTGGTTACTCAGGCCATGGCTCCCAAGCCCACAGCTAAGCCATTAGCCCTGAACCCAGGAGGCTCAAGTATCACAGGTGAGAGAAAACACAATCTGGCCTAAACCACCATCTATTGGAAAACAAATTTATCAACCTGCTGAATTGTTCAAATCAAAACGTTCCTAATTAAGAGAAGTGTTCACCACTCCAAATGCACCAGCAGAGGAACAACCCATCAAGTAGCCTGAACAACCAAGATTACATGGTAACACTGAAGGAACATGACAGTTCTTAAGACACCAGACTGAAGGGGAAGATTGTGATCTAAGTGATAGAAAATTTGAAACAGCAGTTATGAAGAAATGAATGAGGGACAAGAAAATTCTAATGGTTGTTCAATGACCTCAGGAAGAAAATTAATGAACAGAGGAAGGACTTTACCAAAGAACCGAAAACCAAAAAAAAAAAAAAAATCTCAAACGGAGACTTTGGAGCTGAAGAACTCAATAAATGAGATGAAGAATGGATATTTTAATAACAATGATACTCAATGAAAACTAGTTGCTGTCTAATGACTCCCTGCCATTGCCATCTTAGTCATCAATCATTCAAGTGATGGCAGGAAATACAGACATAAGGGAACTTTATTTTAAATAGTCAAATCTTTACTGAACTATTTGAAAAATGTACAATTGCTCAGCAATTTATTTTAAAAATATTGAAATAAAATAAAAATAGTATACGTAAAATAGCAATTAAGGATGTACTCTCACGTCAGATGACAAATTTTACCTTAAAAAGAGAAATTGATTTGTTTAGTGTTACGATGATACCTAATTCATAAAAAAAGGATTGATCTCAGTTTCATTTAAATAATACACATCCATTTATGGTTAAGGGATTAGATGTCAATCATTCATTGATGCTTAGGGGTGGAATAACCGGGGAGCAGCAGAACTTTAAAATTGTTATGAACAATTGCCAAACTAAAATCAGTTAGGTAGTACGCCAATGCACCTAAAAAGTATGCCATCGTTTATTAGGCAATGTGACTTAATTTCTAAAACCAAATTTCAAGGCAGCTTTTCAAAAAATTTAAAGTATATCCGATAAGTTACATTTCTTGAATAAAATTCATGATAGGTACCTCTTGAACATGAGAGATCGGGAACTTCAGAAAGTTTGCAGAATTTATGTTTCCTTTCTTTATTAACACAAAATTATGATGTTTACTTAGTGTGCACCTGTCAATGGAACAACTCAGAATTTCACCAAATTAGCACTAAGAATTATATCTGAAATCTGAAACCCAAGGGAAAGAAGATAATATAACCAACCTTGGTAAAGTAAGCCTCTGTGCTATTATTTGAAGTCCATGGGGTTGAGGCAGGAGTCTCCAACTTTTCTCTTGGAATAAGATTTCTATGGTTTATGAGACTATGATTAAGACTTCCAACACCAGGTGGCTCCAGGACTGGCCCCGTAATATCAGTGCGGAGTAAAGGTCTGCTCTGCTGTTTCTTCAGAAGTTTGGAACTGATCTCTGCTAGCCTTTCATTTTGCCTGTGAAGATTGTAAAAAACCCAGGCTTCGTATTTCATTCTTCCCTAAATGACTTGCATTTTTTCAAGTTGCCATAATAGTATACAGAACTTCTCATTAAATAGAATTATATTACTGAAAATATGACAGACCTACTATGTTCCAGTACAGGTTTACAACTGTTCTAAGGAAGTACCTACATTTCTAGGAGGATTCCTAACTAACAATTCAAAGAAGGAAGGGGAGAGAAATGGTGATAAGTGATATAGATGGCTTAATAGGTGATACTTGGTGCCTTAAGAAAGGCTGTACTTAACAAGATTCTTGAAGGTGCCATTAGGCATATTTAGTAAACCAGTTTAGAGATTGTTATTAATGCCTCAAAGACATTTCCAAGCACTCGCTTTGCCGACCTTGTACCATAAGATCATTCATTACCTTGGAGAGATTACCATTTGGACAGGACATAATTTAGAGCAAAACCTCTTAGGGGAGGACAGATAGTTTAGTTGGTTATCCAAATGAACCAAAACAGCTCCAACAGCAATTAGCTTATAACATCTTTACAAAAGAATTGGCAGTGGGATTTGCCCTTGCTGTCCTCCACACCCATCTCAGGTGGGCCACCTTATTATTTTTAAACATTGTATCAATTATAGGGCGCTTTATCCCTGTGCTTATCTTTCCCTATTTTATGTGCATGCCTTTATGTAGCTTAGAAAAACTGCAAGGATTGTCTGTCTCAAGGTGCCTTCCAGTGATAATAACAAAGATCACAATCCGAAAAGTACATTTACCCAGAGCCACAAGTACAGAGTACTTAACACTTTAGGTTTAAGTTGTTATCTTCCAAAAAAACAGTTATACGCATTAAGATTGTTATTTAGTAAAATTCGAACAGAAAATGTTATAATAATATAGCCATCTAAATTATAAAGCTTCAAAAACATTTAGCTTAAAGACTAGTAGATCACATTTACTATATGAAAATATAAAAGGGGAAAAATAGTCATGTTGAAACAAAAGTAAGAGAGATATGCAAACTGTCCTGGAATAACATTCTATCTATCTATCTATCTATCTATCTATCTATCTATCTATCTATTTATTAAGTGAGGCAACCCTTGGTTGACCTCACAGATTGCAAGGATCTCGTCAGCTTATAATCCCTTTTTTTAAAATTTTTATGCCTACAGCATGTGGTCTTCCTAGGCGGTCTCCCATCCAAGTACTAACCAGGCCTGATCCTACTTAGCTTCCGAGATCAGATGAGATCGGCCAGCTTCAGGGTAGCATGGCCGTAGACTGGAATAACATTTTAAAGGTAAGTTTATTTCCTGACATCATTTACCAAAATTATAATATTTAGTTACCTTTCACTTCCTACTAATCTTGTGAACCTGGCTTGATAAAAATTATGCTTTAGAGACAATGAACTAAATTTATTTTCTCTGATTCTATGCTTTGACTTACACATTTAGTTTATTTTCCAATGACATTCTAATTTTCAATTCCTCTAGGTAGAGTTGCTTATACGTTTCCAATTGCATTTTATTAGAATCTTCTTGAGATGTTTTCACTTTGGAGAGTTCAGATTCTAGATCTTTAATTCTGAGTTCCATTTGACTTCTTATTGAAACATTATTTTTCTCTCTTAACTGCTGTAAGTTTTCTTGAGATGCTGCTTGTGCCTAGTGTAAATAAAAAGGAATCATTTTTGAAATAAGTATATCCTGAATAATTATAGTATATTCATTTCTTTTAGTTGAGTGATTCATAGAGCAATTTGAAATGTAAAAAAGCCTAAGTATAAAATATTTATCATCAATGTCAACTGAATCAAATAGGAATTATGAAAATATTAATTAATACTCCTGTCACTGGGTAATTCAAGGACAGAATCAATTTAAAACTTAAAAATTGAACAATAGAACTTAACAATCCAAGAGGAGAGTATCATTTCTAAATCACAAATGTCTTTTTCTTCCTAATAATTTTGTTTTGTATCAGAAGGTCTTAAAAATAAAATGATTCTCTAGAAAGAATCAGTCTCAGTGGTCAATTTAGTGATGGCGATGATGAAAACTGAAATATTTAAAGGGATAAGGAAATGCCACTGTCCCTCCAGGAATCTACAAAGCAAATTGTTATTAAGGGAAGTAGAGGAAACACATACAATGTATGTGTCCAAAATGTAATTTGCAGGGAAATGAATTAAAGCACATTCAAAATCAATAAATTAACCTGTAAAAATAGATTGACTTCTCTTAATTTTTCCACTATTTTCTGTCTTGCTTTTTCTTCAATCTCCCGTTTATACTGATCGACTTCACTGTATTCTACCATATTCATTTTTATGTGACTCTTGAGGTTTACTAATTCTTGTTTCAACTTCTTGTTTTCATTCTCTAGTTTTTCACATTTCTTTTGTGTTTCTTTCATAGATAATAACTGCTGTCGAAGAAACTGATTGTCTTCATCCAGATGTCGACATTTTGAAGACACAGTTTCCAGTTTTTCTGTAGAATCAGCAATCTGCATGAAAAGAGAATAGAGTCTGGTGATGAAAGAAGTTGACTGAGAAGAGCCTAACTCAAAACAAGTACTGACTTTTGAAATAAATGTAGTTGTAATAAAATGTGATCTGTACTGTGGTGGAGTCTTAGAATGTGGAAACTTGAATTACGCAGGGTCAGGAACAAAGTGAAAACCACCAGGAGTCACAAAAATATATTCTTTACTGTTACCGTCTTTGCACATGACATTCACACTTGATTTTCTACACTTCCTTTTCTGTTTCATGTCTTTGCTCCATAAAATGACTATAAGTCACTTTTCACCTCTTTTAGTAAAAAGCCTCCCACTTCTTCCCCCATCTACCCATCCATAATTTTTAAAAAAGTTTTGGAGATATCATAGTGAGTAATTTAGGCCTCAGTCAATAAATGCCTCTCAAGATGAGACTTTGAAAATAAGACTCTAATTAATGAATCTTAGAAATACGGATTCTACTGCCACAAGCTTTTTTATTGAACTACAAATGTTTTACACTAATTTGAATTGTATTCCACAAAGAAATGATTCCCACTGTTAAGGAGAACTCACGTTTCCTAATCACTAGGAAATGTGATTACACTGGAAAATGTGATTACACTGGGAAATGTGATTTCTCTTTTAAACAAAATATGTCTTAATTCAATAGTGTGATCATGTGAATCTGTATTATTTTCCACAAAACAAGAGATCATGCTAAACAATAAACACACCACCACCAACAACAAAATGTTGCTGGAATTTCAGTGATACTGAGTAGGGAAGAACTACTTTCCTTTAGATACAATGCTTATTTTGTGAAAAAGGGTTAGCGCCTGTGGTATTTTTGAAATATGTTTATAAATCCTCTGAAACCTCTACTATAAAAATTTTTCCCATCAAATACATGATGGCCTTACTAAGTAACCGGTTTCTAGTGAATAGAATATGGCAGATCTGTTGCGTGACTTCTATAACTGGGTTAGAAAATGTGATACAACTTCCATTCGACTTTTTATCTCTAGAGAAGCTCACCCTGAGAACCCAGCTACCATGTTCTGAAGAATGAAGAAACCCAGGGCACACAGTCAGTCCTCCTATAGATGTTCCGACTGAGATGGCCTCAGCTAACATCCCAGTCAAGAGTCAGCTTCAATTACCAAAGGTGCATGACCAACCTTTAGAGGATTCTAGCCTATAAGCTAATTTGAGGTTAAGACTAAGTCCTCATCAAAGCACTGGAGGTGTGCATCATGCTTTATTTCAGAATTACTATGGATGGGTATTGCCTCCCATTTCCTTTTTATGAATAGGAGTCTTTAGGCATTTAGCAGATTTTTGGGTGTATGGGTGGTAAATAACTTGTCTCTTTGGTTCTCAAGTCTTCATATGGATAGGAATTGTCCTCAAGGGGCAACCACACCCCAGGCACCTCATCTCTGTCTATACCTGATTAAGATGGTAAAATCTTGGACTTGGGCCTGAGTCTGACATCATAATAATTGAGACTTGTACTGGTATTAGGTAGGGATCGGTGTATTTTTTCACATGGGAGGCATAGAAGCAATGGCCAGTGGTTAGATTAAGCTGGTTGTTAAATGTATCCATATGTTTTTGAAATATTCATTCTATACACAGGTAGAATATCAACACAGCTGCTGCCTGGCTCTGTACCTCAGGCTGCTTAACCTTGGCACCTAGCCCCCATGTAGTGAGGAACCTCAGTCCACAATGAGTGCCCAGGTGTTCCAGGGTAGGTGTTCCAGCTGACTTCCCCAAAATACCAACCAAAGGTCAGCATCAATCACCAGACATGAAGGCAAACAAACCTCCAAATGATTCCATGTACCAGCCAGTGGGCTGCCCTAATTGAAGTTGAGGGGCACAGAGACAAGCTGTCCTGGCCACACTTTACCTGAGCATCGATTTGTAAATGAAATAAATATTGTTTATTCAAGCCACTAAACTTAAACATGTATGTTCCTAGCAGCATTATTAATGATAGCCAAAAACTGGAAACAAGCCAAAGGTCTATCAACTGATAAACAGATTTTCTAAAATGTGGTCTGTCCGTACAATGGAATGTTGCTTAGCAATAAACAGAAGCAGTGATGATACACACTACAAAATAGATGCACCTTGAAAATATCATGCTAAATAAAAGAAGGCAGTCACGAATGACTGTCACGTGTAGTTCAAGTCCATTGATGTGAAATGTCCTGAACAGGTAAATCTATAGAGACAGAGTACAGCAGTGGTTCCCTAGGGCTAAGAAGAGTGGGGAAGGGAAACTGGCACACAGGGAAGGCAAAAGGGCACAGGGTTACTCTTTAGGGTGATGAACATGTTCTAAGATTGATCGTAATGATGACTATTTAAATCTTTGAATATAATAAAAGACACTGAATGGCACACATTAAAAAGTGAACTCCATTGTGTGTTCAGTGTAGCTCAATCAAGCTGTTCCCCCCAAATAGAATTGGTGCCAGTGCCTTGGGGTGGTGTAAATGTGTAGTTCTTGGCTTTAGATCACTAGCCAAGGTTTAAGACACAGGAGAGTTAAGAATATGCCTTTTTCATAGAAAAATGATATAGTAAAAAAAAAGCTGTTTTTTTCACAAATATCATCTATAAAATTAATAGAAAACTCTATATGACACTGTTCAAAGCATTGAGTGATTTATATCTCCCCAAATTAAGTGAATTTCAAATCCCAAAACTGAATAAAAATTACCATCTGTTTTAACATATTAATCTGAATATCCATTTCAACGTAACGGGGTTTTAAGGCTCCAGAGAAACTAAGCTCTCCTTTTTCATATTCATTTAACTTCCTTTTCGTAACTTTTAAGAGTTTCTGAACCCTGCAGAAATATAAAACGTGAGCAAGTCAAATTCTTTAAGAGCAAAGTTTTGATTGTTATTAAACAATTATTACATTCTATTATATAAAATAAACAAATCTATAAATGAGGATCCCCTCTCATTTTGTTCCAGTCTAATATTGTGTGAAAGCATATTAAATTATAATATTAGGTAAATAATATAAAAAATAATTTTATGACATATAGGAAACAGAGTTAAGATGGTAACCATATAGAGTTCTTACAAGCAAGTTATTATAAATATCCATTTTAGTATGTTAATATAGAAGATTAACCTATATTAAATATCAGCTATAATCACAGATGAGTATCCTAAGTGAAAAAGAAAAGAATCATTTTATGTGAAAGTTCTGAAAGGACACAAAAATACATTTGATACCCTCTGAGGACAGTCTTATAAGAAGAGAAAGTATCAGGAGGAGACAACTCAAAGTAGAATGAACAGCAGGAAAGAAAACTCTTTGAAGTCTGAGTAGAGAGAGTGGAAAAGAAAAGCTGCAGGCCTTTGCTAGCAGATGGTTAACAAAATGAAAGAGGTACAAAACAACCTAGAGAAAGACAGTTAAAGGAGAGGAAATACATGAGAATCAGAGAACAAACTCAAGTACTCAGCAAATAAACAGATAGGAAGACATGTGGGAGCTTCTGAGATTCTATTTTTTTTTAATCTAAGTGGTAAAAACAAGATCACTTATCTTATTCTTCTTTAAGTCATACATGTATTTTTGTATGTAGGATGTAATGAAAAAAAGCTGAAAGAAAACATAAACCAAATCAAGATAATTTTTGATGTTAAACAATGACACAAGCTTTCAATCTTTTGGAATGCTGATGAAAAGAACACTAATAAAAGAGAGCAAAGACATCTCGCACAAACAAAAACTCAAGGCAGACAAACGAAGAATGCAGTTGACAATATATGCAAAAGTCACATTCATTATTGTTTTAGGAATTGTTAAAGAGTAGATCTGTTATTGTGGTATACAGAAAAATGTGATTGCACTATCGGTTTCTGAAGTAGATTTTTAAATAGGATAATTATGAGAATTACAAAATAAATTTGTAGTTAGCTTTTAATTAAGTGAAATTATAATTTAACTTTAATTAACGGTTGATATGATCTAAAATAATAAAATCTTACCTGGTAATCTCTTTTTCTAATTCGTCATTTTTCTTCTTTTCTTGATTCAATTGATATTCCAGAGATTGTTTTAACTCAGTATAGTTCTCTAGTTGTTCTTTTTCAACCTGAGACTTCAAAGAACATTAAAAAAATATTTCTGAAAACTTAGAGACTTACATAAAAACTTTTCTTAAGACAGCATAATTGATTTTACATTGTTGTCTTTTTTTCTGGAATTTAAATTGCAAAATTATTTAAAAACAGAGGCTTCTACAAGTAAAATACTGAGTGATAAAGAGCTTTTTTAAAGAGTGGCTATATTTACATTTTAGTTTCTAGCGATGCTCTAGAAACATTTTCATCAATAGTTCAAGTTATTCCAGGTTTTATTAAATCACATCTTACTAAGATTATGTTTAAAAAACCCCATGAAGTTCTTATTACATTATGATGACAATCTGACTTTAGCATGAGATAAAGACTCATTCTCTGTCAGTTTTCTTCCATAAGTTTCAATTCCTCCTTTTCTATCAAACACTTTTGTCTTTAAGTCTTCACTATATTTTTATATAAATACATAACTTTCTTCTGACTCCTGTAGTTTTCATCCTGTTTCTCCCCTTCCATTGGAGTCTAAAATTCTCTCACACATGATCTCATTCACATATTCATATTTTCATCACTTATTCTCTTCTTTTACCTAAGAATTTATGAATCCTATAATTGCACTAAAAATTCTTTGAAGTCATCTTTTTCTTCATCCTTATCCCACTTTACTTTCTCAGCAGCCAACTGACAGCAATGATCACACACCCAGCCTCTGCTCCTCTAACCAACCCCAAGTCATTTCTAAACAACAGCTGCCCTGATGTTCACTCCGGGACCCTCTCTATTCCTCCTTCACATTCTCTCAGAGTTCCCTATCTCAATGTTTTGAACTAGATTCTCTAAACTACATGTCCAGCCTTGGCCCCATCACTGAGGTCATCTGTCCTTTTCTTTTTTTCTTTTAATTCCTCTTAGACAATATCCTCAACCACATACTCTTAAATCATTACTTGGTGCGGATTAGCTAATCTTGTACATTTTATGTTGAATCTTATTGGTGTTCCTTTGAGTGTAGTGTTAATTTTTGATCTTGAGTGCACCTTTCCTCTCAGGACATTGACCAGCATACTTTGGCCTGTTTTCCTCTTAGAATACAAAAGCTTTTAATGAGCATCAGACTATCCGCTATTGGCCTTTTTATTGAATCATTTCCTATTCCGTAGAGACCTGACTTGCCCTTTTGAAGTCTTCTGAGGTTCCTTTCAGGTGCATATTCAGCTGCATTGTTTGAAAGCTTGAGTCAGCTAGAGATCTCTCTTCTTTCCAATTCAGATTCCTCATCTCAATATCATGTGGATCAAATACCTTAACCCAGGTCAGATCTGGCCTGCAGATTCATGAGATGAGAACCTTCTAGACTGTTAGGGCTATTGATTGAACTGGTTGCAATCTGTCTCTTATTAAATTTTTGATTCACAGGGTACACTTTACAGTTGCTACTAATCCTATGTCATAATCCTAACTCATTGCTATAGAAATCCACAGAAAATCTCTCATTATTTTTGTATAAGCATAACCAGTTTGGGACATGCTCACAAATTTTTAATTTTTGATATCTTAATAGATTTCTGTATGAAACTCTAAGGTGACAACTCCTGGCACTTGCAGGCAAGGAAGACTCCTTAGTAACATATGGTCGTGTCACTTGTATGTAAATTATGCTAACATAATGTGTCTAATTTATATAAAGTTTAGAAAAACAATAATTTCAATGTTTCTTCCGCCACAAAAAGAGTCATAAACACAATTTTCCTTTTCCCTTATGGGTGTATCTGTATTAGAAAATCACATGGACAGAGCTATTGTGAATGAAAGGAACTAGTTGGTAGGTGCACTAACCTCATTGTTCCAACTTAGGGTTCACAATGCAATCTTAAATCATAGGTAGTGTCTCCTACAGAGGAGGGTAGGAACACCAGGGAAATCCTGTCCTGCTTAGTAAATAGTTACATAGTTTTCACTATATATCAATAAAATGGAGTCCTGGAGTTCACAATCAATCTTTTCTGAGATTGGATTGTAAAATCATTAAAAGTCTGATTAACTTAGTGAATGAAACTAATTTCTAAACTCACAATGCTAAGAACACTTTGTTACTATGTAAGACCCTGATTGAGCAGCCATTTCTACTTTTCCATTAGCATGTCTTTTCTTTTTAAACACCCCCATCACCCTCCCCCCCAAAAAAAGAAAAAGAAAAATGCATTCTTTCTGTGAAACGCTTACATTATTCTTGATGAAGGGAACAAATTAGAACATTAAAAGTAATTCATTCTCAACATCTCATGGAAGGGTGTAGATTACAGAGGGAATTCAGAATTCTAAATCAAATCAGTACTCTCACATGTGTGAACTCAAACAGATGTTCATAGTCCAATGTTTACAGCAGCATTATTAACAACAGCCCAAAGTTGGAATAATCCAAATATTGGACCAATAAATGAATAAAATATGGGGTATATATCAATACTTCTTTTAGACTATCAGATTTTTTCAATTAAATCCTACTACAAAAATAATTTTAGGCATTCAGATAACTTCCCCTATAGAGGGAAATTACATGACGACTAACAAGTAGTATTAATAGGAATACAATAAATTCTTTCGTCAATGAGATTTCTCATGTTGTTCAAGAGAAATAAAATTCCCTCTGCACTATGACAGAAATCGAGACATTGACTTACCAAACTTGTACCTAACAGGTTTGTCTGAAGGTGTTCAATTCTTCCCGCTTGTTTTTTGATTGTGACTTTAAACTCGTCATTTTGAATTGTGAGCCTAAAATGTATGTTTTAAAATAATTATTCTCACACATAGATTTCAAACATATCACATAATTTCTGAACAAACAAATGAAAGTGTCATTGAATAAAACCTTAAAATTTGAAAAGTAGATGGCTGGTATTTTTACAATTGTGTTTTCTGGATAATGTGCAAAATGGAGAGACAATGTGCACAAATTATGCATTTTAAAAAAGTTCAAAGCTGAAAATTTTATTCAGCTTCGCATTGATATATTTATTATCATAACTGATCATATTCTCATACTACACTGCCCATCCACTTTATAAATACACAAGTTATTTTGTGTCCTGCTATTAATTATACTTTTACATGTTATCTGATGTCTTCTCAGCACATCTTACAGCCTGTGCAAATTGATCACTGGCTTCTTGAAACTAAAAGGAAGAAAAGAATACATTTACTACTGACAATCCATTACAAATCTACCTATTTTTGTAACTGCACTATTATTGGAGCACAGTTGCTCGCTTTCATCTGCTTTTTTATTTTTTTGGTAATCTGAAGAAAGAAAATATTGATATGTGTGATAACACTGTTGAATCTTGCAGATGTGTTGTTAAATGAAAAAACTAGTCACAAAGGACTCTATATTGTGTGATTGCATTTATATGAAATACACTAAATAGACAAATCTATAGGAAAAAAAAAGGTGGTTGCCTGGGGCTGGGGTTAGATGGAAAGCTGAGAGTGACAGTTAAGAGATGTGGGTCTTCTCTTTGGGGCAAAGAAAACATTCTCTATTTGAATGCAGTGATAGTTGCACAGTTTTCTGAATATATTAAGAGATGTTGAATTGTACATTTTAAATGGGTAAGTTATATGATATGTGCATTAGATCCCAATAGTGGATCCAAACAATTTTCTTAGTCTTCTATTGTGTGTGAGTAGAAGTAACATTTCTATGCTTTTATAATAGTTCTAAAATAAAAAAAGAAAATGAGGGAAAATGCTTACTTTGACTGCTTTGTATAATGACCTTTTTGTACAAGTTATCAAAACTTACAAAATATGTAGAGCTTCCATAACTATGAGCAGAGGTGAAGAAAATAAGGTAATTTTCTATAATGTTCCATTAAAGATATCTTCTGACTTTAAATGACTACCTCTTCTTAGGAATGAAAATATTACTAGAAAAATATGGTTTAGTGGAAACAAATTCTCTCTCAACTCTAATGAAAAATGTTGCACAATTCTCAACTTTTTCAAGACGAAATACTATTAGAAACATATACTAAAAATGCCAGAATTAGAGCAAGATTTTAGGACATAAGTGCATTATAAAGATAATAAAATTATAAGAAATTAATTCTAATGAACATACAAAAAAAAGCTGTTCATAAAGGTTAGTATCCTTAAATACTTTATGTTATTTAACCAGCTATAAATTAACTATTTGCTTGTTAAATTTCATACATACTTGACTTCTTATTTGATCTATTTTTTTTTCCAAATCCTGTGTAACCTCCAGTGAAGTCTCTGTCATACATTGCTTTTTGAGGGTATCAGCAAGTTCTTGATGAAGTTGTCTCACAAATACCTATGAAGATATTTCTGTTACTGATTTTACAATTCACATAAATGTTATATTAATGATAGATAACTATCATATGTATTTTTTAACATAATATATAACAAAAAAAAAACCCCAGCACATACATCAATTCACCTTTTTCTCATGTGGACACATTGATGCAAATTTGGTTAAAGACACAGAAGGTGGTATCCTCCTGCCTAATCAGTATTAGCTTACTTGGGCAGTGGGTTCAGCCCCACTGCCCATTTTAACCTGAAAAATCTGCAAAGATTTTACAATCTACTGAAGTCTCGGAGAAAAATGGTATGTCAGTGGGGCTAGTGGTAGTAAATTCTATATTGTGGAAAGTTTTCTCTCTATTTTTTGGAGGCTTAAATTAACTTGACTTCCTCATATACTCAATTCTCTGCTCAAATCTTTCCAAAGGATTCCTATACCTTAGAATCAAAGCGAAATTATTCCAGTGGCCTTCATGGCACTAGGAACCCTAGCCTTGACCTCTCTCTCTCTCTGCCGCACAGGAATTCTGCCATCTGTCACGCTTCTGAAAGTGGAGGTCCAATGACAAAATAATAAAGCACAGAGAGTCACAATTCCCTTTGTATTGGAAAACTTATTTGTAAAAATATTCAAAGAAATATTCAAAAAATATTCAAAGAAAATGATGAATAGCAATAGGAAGATCGAATCATATATAGTTTGGCTAGAACTTATCACATTTGTCCCAAATTAGGATTTCCTGACAATTATCTGCCTTTAAAGAATTGAAAAGTCATGTGAATACATTATTTGAGACTTCCTTACAAATTTAATTCAAATTTGACATGAATAGAAATAAAATTATGTCAATATTAATGTATAAGAAGTTACTGAAGATAAGGTACTATGAGATATAGCATCTACAGCTCAGCTCATTCGGGAAATCTGAAATTAACTGTCTAGGTAATCTACTTAACTGAATCTTAATTTAAAAATACTCATTTTAGGTATGATGTTTCCATTTATCTGCTTCAAAAATGGTATTGAACTGTGGTGACAGAAATATTAAAATTATGATTTGAGTACTATGTGTCTAAGTTGTTAATATCAAGCTATATCTATTGTAAATTTATAACTTAAAATTTCATAGGCAGGAGTGACATCAGAAGCATGGTGGCATGAGGCATCCCCTTAATCTCTCCCCTGGAAATTACAACAAATTAAAGAGCTAGAATCCAACAGAAAACACCCAGCTTAACTAACACACAACCATGTCTGATAGACCTGCACATTAGAGCATCTGAAGGTGGGAAATCAGGCAAGCAAAAGAGGAGGAAAGGGAGAGGAGCCAAGACGATACCACAGATGCAGCCCAAAGCTTCCTGTGACACTTGGGAAGGAAGAAGGAATCGGGTTATGGCCTGCATTCACTATAGCCCCAAGCATTTTTGCCTGAGTGATCAGCATATAGTACTGGATAGAACGCAGTAAACAGGGCAGAGAAGGAATACAGAATTGAGACCCTTGTGTTCTAGTAGCTATCATTGCCAGGCAGAAGGCCAGGTCTTGGAGCCTAACCACCTCTCCACATTCTCCAGGCTCTAGCAGGATGGGAAACTGCAGCAGCGAGTGTCGGGCTGCAGAGCAGAGGGTCTGCGACAACTGAGGAGACGCAAAAAGTGACTGGTCCAGGTGACAGGAGTGGAGATACAGAGGCTAGGTGGCTGAAGTCAGTGTGAGCATTACTGGAAGGAAAATAGCCATAGATAGGCACACTTGCAGCCTCTCCCAACCCATGCCAAACCCACCAATCCAGGCTGATCATGGCAGAGGCACTGGGACACTTCAAGCAGTGAAACACTACATTTGGCTAATGGGACAGCACTGGGAGTTCAGAAGCTCAGAACCCCATTGCCCATCACATTCTCCTATGGCGGTAGAGCTGTGAGACTGAAGCAACCTGATTATAGAGAGGACACACACCTCCCAGGAATTAAGGGGAATTTTTTTTTTCTTTTTGCCACAATACAGAGATCTGACAGGCCTGGGCAGCGCAGAAGGCTTGTGCACCACTTACTGGAAAACAAACAAACAAAAAAACACTTCTTATTAACCTCCAAAATAATAATATTTTTTTGAAAAAGCAAAGTACATTTCCATAAATGCTGAGACAAAGAAATAATACATCAAATATCATGAACAACCAAGGTGACAAGGTAGCTCAGATAGAAAGTATAAAGCTCCAGACAATTAATTTAAAGAGATAGAAATATGCAATTTAAATGACAGAGAAGTCAAGAATGTAGTTGTGAAAAAAAAAACAAACTCAATGAGATGTAAGGAAATTCTGACAGGCAGTTCGATGAACTCAGAATCAAAATCAGTGTAAAACAGGAATACTTTACCAAAGAGGTCAAATCTCTAAAAAGGAACTAAATAGATCTAGAGCTGAAGAACTCAATAAAAGAGATGAAGAATGAGATAGTGAACTTAGGGAAAAAAACATGACTGGATGGAGGAAAGAATTAGTGATATCGAAGACAGAAATCTGGAAATGATGCAGATGGAAGGAGAGAGAGACTTGAGAGAAAAAAGGAGGAAGGAAGGAAGGAAGGAAGGAAGGAAGGAAGGAAGGAAGGAAAGAAGGAAGAAAGGAAGGATGGAAGGAAGAGAAAGAAAGAAAGAAAGAAAGAAAGAAAGAAAGAAAGAAAGAAAGAAAGAAAGAAAGAAAGAAAGAATTCTTTTATAATTATCTGACACCATCAGAAAGAGCAACATATGAATAATGGGGGGAAAAGAATAAAAGCCTAATTAAACAAATAGTAGATGAGAAATTCCCAAACTATGCAAAGAACTGCCTCTTCAATCTAAGAAACAAGCAGAACACTTAACTATCTCAACAGCAAGGCCTTCTCTAAGCCATATTATATCAAAACTGTCCAAAATTCATGACAAAGAAAGAATCTCAAGGCAGTCAAGGAAAATAAGACTGTAACCTCTTAAGGGAAAAAAACTCATTAGATAGTCATCGGACTTTTAAGCAGAGACTTTACAAGTTAGGAGGGAGTGGAATAAAAAAATCCAAATATTGAAAGAGACCAGCCAAGAGGAATATATCCAGCACAGTTCTCCTTTAGATCTAAAGGAGAAACACTTTTGCAGTCATCAAAAAGCTGAGGAAATTTTCCACCACAAGTTCTACTTTAAAGGCTGTACTGAATGGGGTTATTCTACTTGAAACAAAAAGACAGAAAGATACAAAACGATGAGTAAGATGACTAACAGAGAGACAGAAATAGGAAATTGCAACCCTACTTCAAAATAGGGCATTGTAAATGTAAATATTACATAATGGTTAAAGAAGGTAGAAACATTATTTTTAAAATAAGAAGTCAACATCTATTGAAACTCAGAAATGAATTTACAGAATAAATAGAGATAATTTGAAGGGGGAAAAAAACAAAAAGGAAGGAAGTAAAATTTGTGAAGGGGAATGGAGATAGGATGCCTGCATAAGAAAAAGTATTACTGTATATATGAATTTTTTTACATAAAGGTAATGATAATCACAAGCACATACACACACACACACATACAAATCCAGAACTGAGACACATAACATAGAGGGAACAGCAAAAAAATTGATAGGATATCACCAAACTACAATAACAGACAGAAACACAAGGCAAAGAAACAATGAAGACATAAGATACTAGAAAACAAAAGATAAAATGGGTACAGGAAAACCTCATATATCAATAATCACCCTAAATACACATGAGCTGAACTCACCAATATAAAGGCGCAGAGTAGCATATTGGATGTAAAAAAAAGAAAAAAAAAATCCTGTCTTCAAAAGACACATCTCAGTTGCAAGAACTAATATAAACTCAAAGTGAAAGGGTGGAAAACTATTCTCCAAGCAAATGACCTTCAGAGAAAAGTGAGTGTAGCAGTACTTATATTTGCCAAAATAGACTTCAAGATAAAAAAGTTAAGTAGAGACAAAGATGGACACTTCATAATGACAAAGGGGACAATACATCAAGAAGACATAACACTTATCAACATATATGCTCCTAATCAGGCAGCACCAAAATATGTAAAGCAATGACTAAGAGAACTAAAGGGGAAAATTGATAAAAATATAATTATTATAGGGAACCTAAATATCCACTGACAGCAATGGATTGATCATCTAAAAAGAAAATAAATAAGGAAAGACACATTAGACCAATTGGACATAATCAACATTTCAGAGCCTTTCATTTCTAAACACCAGGTTATAAATTCCTCTCTAGTGTACATGGAACACTCTCAAGGATAGAACATATGACAGAACACAAAACTAGCCTCAGAAAATTTAAGAAGACTGAAATCACACCAAGCATATTCTCCAATCACATTGTTTTGAAACTGGAAACCAACTGCAAAAAGAAAGTTGGAAAATATATGGATATTAAACAATATGATACTAAAGAACAACTGAGTACTAGAAGAAATAAATGGAGAGACCAAGGGATACATAGAAACAAACAAGAATGTGAATACAACATATCAAAACATTTGGGATGTAGGATAAGGAGTAATAATAGGAAATTTCATATTATTACAAATGTATCTCAAGAAAAAAGAGATTCCAAAATAAAACAGCCTAACATTATATCTTAAAAAACTAGTAAAAGAAAAACAATTGAAGCCCAAAGTCAGAAAGTGAAAGAAAATAATAAGCAGAATTAAATGAAATTGGGAACAAAAAGACAATAGAAAAACTTAATGGAACAAAGAGCTGGTGCTTTGAGAAGATTGATAAAATTGACAAACCCCTGGCTAGACTCACTAAGAAAAAAAGAGAAAAGACAAAAATAAAGAAAATCAAAACTGAAAGAGGAGAATTTATGACAGATACCAGCAGAATACAAAGAATTATATACTAATAATATAAAAAATTATACACCACCAAATTCAATAACTTAGAAAAAATGGAAAAGTTCTTCAAAATATACAACGTTCCTAGATGAAATCATGAAGAACTGGAATGTCTAATCAGATCAATCAACATTATAGAAATTGAAACACCACCCATCAAAAACCTCCCCCAAAATAAAAGTCCAGGACCAGATGGCTTCACTAGTGAATTCAACCAAACGCTTGAAGAAAATTTGATAGTCGTTATTCTTTAACTTTTCCAAAAAATTAAGGAAGAGGTAATAGTTCCCAACTTATTTTATGAGGCCGATATTACTGATACCAAAACTTGGTAAAGATCTCTCTCTC
Source organism: Rousettus aegyptiacus (assembly GCF_014176215.1). Lineage (NCBI taxonomy): Eukaryota > Metazoa > Chordata > Mammalia > Chiroptera > Pteropodidae > Rousettus > Rousettus aegyptiacus. The sequence goes on along the minus strand of NW_023416310.1, from coordinate 69,219,107 downwards.
TCTCTCTCTCACACACACACACACACACACACACACACACACACACATACACACACACACACTATAGACCAATGTCTCTATGACTACAGATGTAAAATCCTAAACAAAACATTCACAAATCAAACACAACAATATATTTAAAACCTTATGTATCATCATTAATTGGGCTTCATTCCAGGGGCACAAGGAAGGTTTAACATGTGCAAACACATTAATGTGATATACCACAGAAACAAACTGCAAAATTAAATTCGTATGACCATATTAATAGGTACAGAAAAAGCACTTCACAAGCTAAAGCATCCATTTATGATTAAAACACTTAATAAAGGGGGTATAGAGAAAAGCACCTCAACATTATAAAGGCTGTATATAACAAAACCTCAACTGACATCATACTTAAAGGTGAAAAAATAAAAACTTTCCCTATAAGATCAGGAATAAGACAAAGCTTTCGGCTATCACCACTATTATTAGTCCTAGCTGGAACAAGCAGGCAAGAGAAAGGAAGAAAATGCATCTAGACTGGGAATGAAGAAGTTGTCACTTTTCACAGATGACATGATTCTCTACACAGAAAACACTAAGCATTCCACTAAAAAACCATTAGAAACAATAAACAAAGACATCAAAGTTTCAGGTTACAAAATCAATGTGTAAAAATCTATAGCATGCTTATATACTAACAACGAATTTTCAAAAAACAATAAAAAAATTCCTTTTGAAATTGCAACAAGAATAAAATACCTTGGAATAAACCTAACGAAGCATATATAAGGACCTATGCACTGAAAACAATAAGTCATTATTAAATAATTAAAGAAGACATAAAGAAATGGAATGATATTTTGTTTTTTTTTGTTGGTTGGAAGAATCAGCATAGTTAAAATGACCTATTACCCAAATCTTTGTACAGATTTAATGCCATCTGCATTAAAATTCCAGCAGTATTCTTTAAAGAAATTGAAAAACAAACAAACAAAAATCATCGGATTTGTATGGAAGCCTAAAAGAATATGAACACCCAAAGTAATCCTAAGGGGGGGAAAAAAACAAGACCAAAGTTATGACTCTACTTGATCTCAAAATATACTATAAAGTGACAGCAATCAAAATAGCATGGTATTGGCAACAACAACAACAACAACAAACAAATAAACCCCCCAAAACTCCAAACAAACAAACAACAGAAACAAAAACCAGTGGAATAGAATTGAGAGTCCAGAAATAAACTCTCATATGTATGGGCAAAGAATTTTTGACAAATGGGTAGAATCCATACAATAGAGAAAGAAGGGCCTCCTTAATAAATGATGCTGAAAAGATTGGGAAGCAATGTGCAAAAGAATGAAACTAGACTGCTGTCATCATACACCAAAATTAATTCAAAATGGATCAAAGGCCTGAATATAATACCTGAATATATTATGAAGGCTTGAAAGAATGAATCATAGAAGAAAACATAAGTACTAAACTCATGCGCCTTGGATTTAGAGAGGATTTCATGAGTTTGACCTCAAGGCATGGGAAGTAAGAGGAAAAATAGATGAATGGGGCTGTATCAAACTAAAAAGCTTCTGAACAGCAAAAGAAACCATCAAGACAGACAACCATCCTGAGAGAGAAGATATTTGTATACAGAGCCTCCAATAAGGGCCTAATATCCAAAATATGCAAGGAAGTCATATGCTCAATGCTAAACCAACCAACCAACCAACAAACAAACAAAAAAACAATTAAATTAAGAAATGGGCAGAAGAACTAAACAGATACTTCTTTCAAGGAGACATAAAAATGGCCAACAGACAGATGAAAAGGTGCTCAACTTCACTAGCTATTAGGGAAATGCAAATCAAAACCTCAAGGAGATATCACCTCACACCTGTTAAAAAGGCTATCAAACAGGGCAAGTAAAAATGAGTGTTGGAGAGAACGTGGGCAAAAAGGAACCCTGGAACACAGTATGGAGTTTCATCAAATAACTAAGAGTAGAATTACTTTGTGACCCATCAATTTCTCTTCTGGGCATCTACTCCAAAATTTTGAAAACATTTATCTGTAACCATAGATGCATCCCAATGTTCACTGCAGCATTATCCACATTGGGAAAGACATGGAAACAACTGAAATGCCCTTGGATAAATGATTGGATAAGGAAGATGTGGTACATATATATGATAGAATATTACTCAGCCATAAGAATAGATGAAATACTGCCATTTGTGACAACATGGATGGATCTCAAGATTATTGTGCTCAGCGAAATAAGTCAGACAGAAAAAGTTGAGAACCATATGCTTTCACTCATGTGTGCGGACTGTAAAGCTGAAAACAACAAACGACAAGACAAACAGAGTGTCATGGACACAACTACAGTTTAGTAGTTACCAGAGGGAAAGGAGGGAGGGGAAGGTAGATAAGGGTAATGGAGATCAAATATAAGGTGATAAAAAAAAACCACTTTGGGTGGTGAACACACAATGCTATATGCATAGGAAGTGTTATTGAACTGTACACTGGAAACCTATATAATTCTATTAACCAAATTAATTTAATAAACAAAATTCGTAAACAACACAATGTTTTACTCAAAGTACCTCTCAGTGTTAATTTTTATTTGATGGATACAATGTATGCTTTTAAGATGAAAGAGCAAATACATTTATAGTCTATGTATTTTTAATATTAAAGTAGATTCACCATTTAACTGTAATCAAATATTAATTAAATATATTCCTGGAAATTTGAAAAATACATATCTTTCTGGATACTTACTTCTCTTTCTTTTTTATCAGTTTCATATTGATACATTCGCTCTTTTAAATTTTTACATTCACTGATCAACTTCTGATTTTTTTCTTCCAGTATATGACCTTGATTCTCAATTTCAGCCTGAAATCTTTTTATTGTATCTTGAAACTGTTCTTGTATGCTAATTATTGTCTTTTCTTTATTGTCGACTTCGGAGAGAGCATCATCCAGTTGCTTTCGAAGCAAAATATTTTTACTTTGTAGGAGGGATATCCTCTCCTCTAAGGATTCTTGCTTTCCAATATATTTATTCACCTTCGCTTGTTCATTTTGATACATATGTTCGATTTCCTTCTTCTGACACTGTATTTGGCTTAGGTCTGTTTGGACACGTTCTAAAACCAAAGTCCTTTCTCTGAGAGCATCTCTCGTGTGATGGAGCTCAGTTTCTAAGCTGTTCAAGTTACTTCCAGCTTTAGACAGTTGTTGAGAAAGAATCTCATTATTATCTTTCAGCTTAGACATATCAAAATCCATTTTGTCCCGTAAACGAAACCATTCATCTCTTGCTCTCTGAAAAGCAAGTTCTAGGTCTCTTTTGGACGTCTGACCTTGCTCATGATCATGTACAGCAGTAGCCAGTCTAGAACGGTAGGATTCAACTTCTGTTTCCAGTCCGTCTTTGTTTTGCTTTTCATTCTCCAGTTTAGAGTTTAGCATTGTATTCTCAGCTGTCAGAACGTTAAGCTGTCCAGTATATTGAAATACTGTTTTGGTTAGTGTTTCCTCATTCAGTTTTACGGTCTTTTGAAGTTGGTCATTCTTTTCTTTTACAATTGTAATATCCTCCAAATATTTTTTTTCCATTTCCTGCTTCTGATTTTTTACTGTGTCTATTTCCAGTCTCAGCATGGCAATTTCTTCCTGCAACATGTGGTTTTCATGCAACAGATCTCTCTCTTTTGCATGACTATCAGAAACCTAAGTAAAACAAAAGATATTATGATACCCTCTGAAACTGAAGAAGAACCTATATGTTTATATCATGAAAAGTTTGCAATAAGTCGATATTTCATCAAAAACAATAAATTTGGACTCAAACTTCCAACTTTATTTAAGCATAAATTCTCAAACGTTCCAAAATTTAATACAAGATGCTGAATCCATGAAAGTAAAAGAGAAATCAGAAGAGAATTTTTAAGTCTCAGATTCAGAACAAAAATAAACCCAGAAGTCATAAAATAAAAGATGAATAAATGTGAACAAATTTAAAAATGGAGTTCACAGTCTAATTTACAACTACCACACAGTAAGCATATTAACTCTCCATATCTGGACAGATTAAATTTCCTAAAATTACATTTTCCAAAAATATTCTATAGATATCCTACTTTTCTAATATTTTCATAGTCAGTTATAAAGATTACATCTTTAACAACCGATTAATCTGGGCATTGCACTAAGCACTCTATACATCAATGAACTCATTTAGTTATCACAATCTGGAATAGAAAAGTTAAAAAGATAAGCCAGTATAAAATTTATCTTCTCTTCTAACTCTTCATTTAGTGCTTCTTGTCCCAAACCACAGCTACTTCTCTAGTGTAAATATATAAATACAAAAAGAGCATATATTTCAAAAAAAATCATGGTAAATAAGGTAAAATTTATAGAGCTCTTCTTAGAAAATCACAAGATTACTTGCTTTTGCAATAATTTTAAATTTCTCTTCATATTTAAAGTTGTAATAAGTGTGAAATAGAAAATAATATACTGATCTATTTTACTAGGAATAAAATACTTATCAATAAATTATCACTAAGTCTATATCAAAACATATCTTTGTTTTCACAAGCTCCTCAGAATGAAATAGGATACTACTTGGAGCAAATGGTTACTTTTCTCAAAAGTAGGAGAATCACATCTAAAACGGCCTCCGAACTGCCTATACTTTTCTCCTTACCATCAGTGGAAGTGAAAAATAACCTCTCTATTAATTTACCAAGGGAATGGAAGCTAACTGCCAAAACCTGAAAGTCACTACTGTTGGAGATACATTGATTTGCATCAAGAATATTATTTTATCTAGTGGACCAAAAATATCATTCCTAAAATACATTTACATATACATATACAAATATATATGTATACATATATACATATATATGTTTTAAAAATCTTCTCTATTTCCGATATTACAGTGTTGTGTTTTTAATACATACACACAAATACATGCAAACATTCATTTGAAAATGACTAAACAAAATACCTTAGATTTCATTTTCTTAAGATTTATTTCTATCTTCTTTTGTTTGCGAAGGCGATTGGTCAGAAGTACATCTTGTAATATTCTGGCATTCTGTTCTTGACAAAGTTGCTTCTGACGTTCATTTTGCCCTTCAACAACCTAGAGAATCAAAAGTGAACAAAGGAAAATTAGAATATAATGAAAATTTAACTGTTAAACTTCTTAATCTATGTTTATCTTCTCCCAAATCACTGGATGGTGACTGGGAACTCTAAAATAACTTGCCTTGGTCTAAACTAAAACAAAACAAAACAAAACAAAACAAAACAAAACAAAACAAAATGAAACAAAACAAAACATGAATTTGCAAACCTACTTTTCTCACTGTTTGAACTAAACAATTTGTCATATGTTAACTCTACCAAAAAATGAATTAGTAGATGATATTTTATGTTACAAAGGCTTCCTCACTTAAAATAGTTTCCCTCACAGTATCTTAAATAGTGACCCTACACTGTACTTAAGAATATTTTTTAAAAGATTAATAGCTGGACAAGAGGCAAGCTTTAAATTTTTAGGAGCCAAAATCATTGACATCAATCAGAAAAAAAAGCAAATTCCTAATTTTTAATTCAAATGATATACGCTGATAATGTTATGCATAAAGTTATCTGTTGCATCCGATTCTAGTCTATTCCAATATCTACTAAGGAGAGCAGATAAATTTTTAAGTAATATTTAATAATTTTCTACACTGAAATGAAATAAATTATAAAGTTATTGTTTGTACCCTAACGATAAAAAAACTTTATCCTGGAAGGTGTGATTCAATTAACAGGCAGCCAAATAGATTTTATCACCCCATTCTCTTTCTGAACGTAGACTCTGAAGTCAGGCACAGAGAGATTTCAAGGAAGAATAAATCCTTAACCTTGGCATTAATGACTAGCAATATCAAACCACAACTTTTAAACTCCTGAGGATGATTACTCCTTTCACATCAATCTAAGTCGGTGGCTATCCTTTTTTTTTATAGTTTTCATAAATTCAACCATTTAATTATATGATTCAATTTTTGAAGTTACCTCTTTGCCATGTAAGGCAGGTATAAAAATGAAACAAACAATATTCAAGAAGTTTTGAGGTTTTTGAGGTTGTGTGTGTGTGTGTGTGTGTGTGTGTGTGTGAGACAATGCCAAGACTAAACTTCAACTATATAAATAGCTAAGATTCTAACAATATTTTACATTTTGCAACTTGTTGAAATGTTATACAAATAATATTCAATTATGATATATTGACTCTAAAAAGCTAGCTTGACAGGGTAATTTCAATTGGACAATGTTACCTTATTAAAGCATAGAAAATGCTATTATAGCAGGACTTTAAATTTAAATTTTTACATACCTGAGGGTGGTTATTTTCACTTGCATCAAGCCTTCTTTGCTCTTCCTCTGATGTCATTCTTACGCTTAGTTCTGCTGACCAATCTGTATTTAAGTGAAAATGAACTTCTTAGAAGGGTGATATAAAAGCTATTATCTTTATAAAGCACAAAAAATATCATTTTAACCACTAAGAGTTTAAATTTATCTTCATCTTTTGGTGAATGTTTACTTCTTTAAGAAATAATGCTAATTTTCTAACACCTCAACAGACAATTTGCAAAATAAGAGATGAAATTCAGACATATAAACATCTCAAAAATTAATTCAAAAATTCATTCATCCAACATCAATTAAAAAAAATAAACAGATACAAAATTTAGAAACACACTACAATATATAAAGTCACACTATCTGCCTGACCATTGTACTATATACCTGAAACTAATAGAAACTAAGAGAAAATAAAACAAAAAAATTAAAAGTCACACTGTACTCTATTCTCTACCTTATGGTAGTCCCTTTTTAACAACACCCTAAACTTCGCCTTCAACATTATTCGTGGTTTCCAAAATTACTGTTACTTTTTAAGCCTTTATCGGTATACTCTTTTCCTGATATCAGAAATCAATCTTTTGCTCTATTATTCTGAAAAATTTATTTTCATCGTTTTAGGACTCAGCACTGGGATTTAAAGAACACAGATAAGAGGTGTCAGGACTGACTTTCCTAGAGATGATGCCTCAGCTGAAACTTAAACTGTGAGGTTAGCCAGAATCAAAGGGGTAGAGAGAAAGAAAAGAGTAGAGTATGTGAAACTGTACAGAGACAGGGAGAAAAGCATACAATACAATAAAGCTTGTCTGAAATACAGGGATGATGAGGTGGGCATTGCAGCATTTTAGTCGTGACAAACAAACAAACAAACAAACAGGCAGACAGCAGAAAGGGCTAAAGATGGAGGTTTGGAAGAAGTCAGATTGTAATAGCCTTAGATATAATTTTAAGATGCCTGGATGGTGATATGGTTTAATGAGTGTCTCATTCCTATTTGCATTGGAGATTGATCACTCTAAATGCTGTGATAAGTGATGAATTGAAGGGGCATACAAATAAATGAAGGTAGATGAATTGGAAGGCAATAATGCAAAATAAAGATGATGCAGGCCTGAACTGAGCAAATGTTTCCACAAATATTTAGATATAAAATGATCGGGGTCCACTAGAGAATAACTTTTATTCAATGAATATATGCATGAATCCTGGGTCCCTGGAGAACTAGACTCTGCTCATTGCTTTATAAGAGTTAACAACTACGAAGTGAAATGAACTATGTGAACTCTTTAAGTTGCTTCAACTCTTTTGTAGTTTTTCTGTTTCATATATTTCTGTGTTGAGGGAGGTTGGGTATGTGTTTACCAAGCACCTGAAGAAACAAGACACTTGTATACGTACATCAATAATTTTATATTTATGGTTTGCAGCCACTACTCTAGGAGATAATTGAAAGTCTTTTGTACATAGTGTTAATTCTAAAGGAAGGGGAAGAAGAAAAAACTACAGGAGCAAAAAAATACTGCATGTTTTACTACTACAGACCTGATCAAATGACTGATAAAAGGCACAAATTAATGGTACATAAAGTGAAATACACATTAGATGTAATTAGTCGATAGAATGGTTATTCTAGTAGTATTAAAATTGGTTTTAACCAATATCAGTCCAATAAATTTAATTAAAAAATCAGTTTTCCATATGTTGTTTTTAAATGATAGAGCACTCCTTAAAAAAATGTACCTTGTGAACTGTTTATTCATTAAAAATGTTTTTTAAATGTGACTGACTATGTGGACACAGCTGAGAAGGAAGTATTAAGTACCAAATCTTTAATGATTCCCATCGCTGTTAGAGAAGTCAATTCTAAAATATATAAAGCCACAGAAAAATACAAGAACTATTTTAATATTTGGTTTTGAAAAGTGTTTTTTCAGTTATGCTGAATATAGTGATAACTAATACCTATGAATTCAAAGCTACAAAAATAAAACCAAGAAGCCACGTTTTGTTTCAGTTGGCAATCTTTAGATCTTTACATAGTTTTTCCATCTAGTCCTACAGTTCTAAATAAAATCTTGCTACCCAATGCCAAGTACATGCTAAATACCAGTCTAAACAAAATTGCTCTTTCTCCTAATTCTCCTTCTTATTGATGTCTGTGTTATTTTGGTGATGGGAAGAATGCCAATATCTTGATAAAAGCTATTCTGTTTGGTTGTAGGTTGCACAGACAGAGGAAACCTAAGATGGATCTTGCCACAAAATGACTTTTCAAAAGTCAGAAGTATGATGAAGCCACCGAAGGTGGTCTAGGGTTGAACTCTGTTTCTTTATTACCTTCTTTGCTCTCTCCATTTTCTGATAACTGTGATTCACACAGGTCATAGGGCTTACAATCCCTTATCGGAAACATAGCTATACTATTAGTCTTGTCTTTCTGTATCAAGGTCATCCGTTCAAAGTCTGTGGATGCTGACTGATTTGGGATCATCGATTGTGATACAAATGGACATTTATCGTCAACTTTCAAATCCCTAGATCTCTGACAGGTCTCATGATTGAGAGGCAAACTAGCAGAATCCAAATCTGAAGAATCTGAAAATAAAGTTTTCATTGATTAGAATGGTAACCACAAGACAGATTTGACTAATTTGCAAAAATTCTCTCTTTGGAGAGAGAAACAAAATTCTCAGATTTAAATGTCCTCCTGTCCCCCAAACACACTATCTACCTCCTCACGGTCCACTTTATTTCATGTGTCCTACACTTGCCATTCCCATAGGTAAGTTTAATTAATTATTGTCTATCAGTAATTTTCATTACACAAGCTGTTTTCCATAAGAGCTTTGCTTATTAACAGTTAGGACCTTAAAGTATATGAATGTTTTGTTATTATTAAATTTACGTATAACTATTTATTCTGTGTTTAACTATCCATGACAAACATGGGTTAAAAATTCTTTCAGGGAATAGTACAACTTTTAATAAGAAACTACTTAATTACAGTAGTTTATAAATGGTGTTTTCTAAATGCAACAATATCTTTAGAATTCATTTTTTTAAGGCCTACATAAACAGAAATTTCTGTGAGAAATGATAGCCTTGTGTGACCTCATTGTTTCCACATAAAAATAAAATCGGTTTAGGTTCACACTAGATCCAAAGAGTGCAGAGTGCCATGAGACATAAAAAGAATATATAACAAAAATATTTCCCTGTTTAAAAAAAAAATTCTGAGATTTAAACTTTCTAAGACAAGCGAAAGAAAAAAGCCTGACCTGTAGAAGTGAAGCTGTTTGTTTGTTTGTTTGTTTGTTTTTATGCTATACACTAAATCTCCATGACTGTTTTGTAACTACCAATTTGTACTTCTTCATCCCTTCACATTTTTCACACAGACTCACAACCCTGGTGTCCTCAGGCAATTATCAGTTTGTTCTCTGTATCTGTGAATCTGTTACTCTTTAGTTTGTTTGTTTCTTTTGTTTCTTAGATTCACGAATAAGTATTATATGGTATTTATCTTTCTCTCTGGCTTATTTCACTCAGCATAATACCCTCTAGGTCCATCCATGTCTTTGCAAATGGTAAGATTTCATTTTTTTTTTAAATAGTTGCATTATAGTCCATTGTATATATGAACCACAACTTCTTTATCCAATCATCTGTTGATGGGCACTTAGGTTGCTTTTATTTCTTGGCTATTTTGAACACCACTGCTGTGAATATAGGGGTGCATAGATCTTTACAAACTAGCCTTTTGGTTTTCTTTAAATAAATACCCAGAAGTGCAATTGCTGGGTTAAAAGGTAGTTCTAGTTTTAATTTTTGAGGATCTTCCAGATTGTTTCCATAGTGGTTGGACCAACTGGCAACCCCATGAAGAGTATACAAGGGTTTCTTGTTCTCCACATCCATGTGCCCAAATGTGGTTTAAAACAATGATTCTCAAGCGCCATCTGAGAATTCCAGGAGTCTGAAGATCCACCATTCAGGGGTTTAGAGGTCAAAACTCTTCACAAGAATACTAAATGTCTTTTACCATTTTCACTCTCACTCTAAGTGAACAGTTGAGTTTTACACAGACATGATAAGTGGTCACATCCTAGCTCTATTGAGTCATAGCTCTCATGTCTAATGGAATGTATGGCTGTTTGTGTTTCTGTTTTAAAATTTTCAGTTTTATTTTTAATGCTATACATAAAATTGGTACTACTCACTTAAACAAAATTCTTTGGAATTTTCAATAACTTTTAAGAGTATAAAAGGATACCAATGACAGAAATTTCAGAATTTCTTTTTTAAAAGATTGTGTCTACCAAATATTCATTATGATTAATTACTTCCCTATTTTTAAAAACCAAAGTCACCAGAAACACTCCCCAACACACACACACACACACACACACACACACGATCTGTTAATCAGAACATCTAGTTGGTTTAAGCTCATCAGTGTAACAACACTAAAATTATATCAACTTAAAACACAATTAACATTTTACCAACCAAAGCTTACTCTAGGTTAAGGTCAGAATTCAAACAAGCATTTTTTTAAACCACTGGAAAAATCTTTGAGTCTAATAATTAAAATCTGGGTATCTTTAATAAGTGCAAGGATTCCAAACTGGAAAATCAGGCATATTGAAATAAAAGTAGAAATATCAAAGTTAAAAGTAACATTAAACATTTTTTTCTTACTTTTGTAAATATCTCGTCTCAAAGATAAATATAAAAATGACATCTACATTATTTATGTTAAAACCTTTCATTAATTTACAAAAATAATAAATTAGTAATAAGAAGACTATGAGAATGTCAAATATTTTTGTGTATTCATTACCAGGTTTAGAATTGTTTAAAAATTTACCTGAACTGTATGTTTGCATATCTTCCATTCTTACTGCTTTAAGAGGAACAGGATAATTCACTTCAATGGTAGGCTGAATGGGTTTTGAAACAAGTTAATTAATAAATAGTGTGTATGTCTTATAATGTATACTTAATAATTCAAGATAAAAAAACACAAAAGTTATTACCTTTAAGCGAGGATATTTTTCAGGAGAATCTAAAAAAATGGACATATACTCAATTATACATAAATACGAAAACCAACTGTATATTCTCACAGAGTTAGTATGAAGCTTCATCCTCATGGTGGGCTTTGGAAATGACTACACATGTGTTAGTGTTTTTTTTCCTAGGGGAGAGGGGAGTGAGTGTGCAAACACCAACAAGGCAGTATTATGTATCTACTATAAATATGGAAGAAAAACCAGGAATAGAGGCCTAGCAATACATGCCTTTGAGATTCCCAAAGATTGTTTCAAATCACTATAACTGAACTAGAAAAGTATGCATATACCAACGTCAACTGGTAATGGGGAGAACAGTGATCGTTCATCAAAGGAACAAATCATGACCCTGACAGGATCAATGGGAAAGCCAATGATAAAACCCAACAGTATATCCTTAATGTAACACATCAGAATCCTTTATACCATTAATGCTCAAGTATTTATCATGGTCTTCATTTTGTCTTGTCATTTAGCGAGTACACAGGTGTGATGACAGTTCAGTTGAATGCATAAGTCATATCAATAGAGAAATGTTATGAATTAATCAGCTTAGGTATACACTTGTAGAATAATAGTGAGTATAAATATTGATTTTTTCCCATACTAATGTGGGCTACTGCTATGCCTGCATTTCTTGTATCCTCTAGTTTAGCCATCCTAAAATTTCTTGACCCACTCATGCATGAAAGTATACAAAGCACATTCAAGAAATACTGTATAATGAGCTTTCGATATTGCAATATGGTTACTAAAAAGGGAAAGTTAATTGCCAAAATTATATGAGCTCTTACAAATCTTTTGTTTCAAAATCAGTGTCATATTTTCTGAAAATAACAATTTGAGCACTAAGGAAATAACTCCATAATTTCTTTTGTTTCCAAAATTAGTTTGGCTTGTTATATCCTGCTAGTATTTAAACATTTTATAAACTAGCTATCCTACCAAAAATTAGCTACCTTAAAAAAGCAATCAATGCTTCTATATTCAAATTAACCCATTTGAATAACAAATACTAGTTTAACATACATCTCTGAGGGATGATAAACTATAAACTCACCCAATACTTTCTAACCTAACATTCTCATGAGGAGGTTAAATGAGTGGTTATAGTTGACCCCAAATCTTGCACTCCCTACTGCTTTCAGTATTCTCTGGAGTGGCAATGATTGCATCTTCTGTTTCAGTGCAAATATACTAAATACATCTAAAGTGAAGTCTCTCAGACTTCCTCATCAACTCCAAAATACCTAGTTCGCCCCTTTCTTTTCACTCCTGTTCATTCTCCTTCTTAGTCTTCAAAATTTCAAGACCTGTGGCCTTGATTCTTTTCTTTTCCATTCTTTTTGTGGATTGTCCCATGACTTTTTCTTTGCTGTTTAGCCATAGTATCTTACATGTATAATTTCTCCCACTTGGTCTCCTTGCTTCCCTTTGGCTATAAACATGTTCAGAAATAAAACAAAATAATGTTGTTCTTTGATCCTTTCATGTTTTGAACTATAAAATAGCTCTTCATGTAGATTTCTCTGAAGATATCCTCTTGACTCAGAACACAGTCTGAGGATCAGTAATCACAGAAGTCACCTGAGAGCTTGAGAGAAATGCAGACTACCGAACCTGCTGCTATCATTTCTTCAAAATTGAAACTTCATTAGATGTTATAAACATCTAAAAAGTCCATTAGAGAGTGGACTTTTTTCAGATAATAGCTTCCCTGATCTCCCATAACTGACGCTGCTCTCTCCTGCTTTCCACTGCTCTTCTTTTGACTATACAGTCAATACCCTCCTATGACATAATCCTATTTTACATGACATTAAAGTATATACATTTATAGCTTCCCACATGTTCTTGTGTACATCCATGGTAGATAAAACAGAGCTCTACGTGTTCAGGTGCCCAAATCCCTAACACCTTCCTAATAGTGAAGAAAAGACTAAAAACAGGGACTTTTTGCTGCACTTTCCTGACAAGTTTTGGTACTGGAAGCTCACTTTATATCCTTCCCACATTTCCAATGCTCTGCTCTTCCTTTTTCAGAAGATTTTACTACCTTCCACTATATATATATATATATATCGGCTTATTTTTCCTTCATTTGCTGCTTATAATTTCTGCCTTTCTTATTCTTTATTCCCTCTTTTATTTTTTTCCTCTTTTTTATTTCTTGATTTAGGGAAAGAAACAAATAATTTAGCTTCTGCAGTGGCTTTCTCAAATTAAACTCTTCCTGAGACCTGATAAGATATACAAATGATCTCTTTTCACTTCACTTATTCTTTACAATGAATATAATAGGTGATTTTTTTTCACTATTAGACTTTATCAGGCTTCATGTTTTAAATCAACATCCTGTCCAATAATTTTTTTCACAAAATACAGTTCTTACCTTCGACTTGTCCATTTAGTATGATTTTTCCTCTTTGATCTTCAGCTCCAGAGAAGCGACCAACATGCTTCTGTGGTAGACTTGCAGAAAAACGCTGTTAAAATTTATATCAATAATGGGATGGATGAAGTATTTTACACATCTATATTAATATCACAGAATCATACATGTGTCCATAGGATGACCTGAAATAAGTCTCTAGTTTGAAGAGAAACTTAACTTCAGAACCCAAATTGATTCCTTATGACTTTGAAGCCTTAGTTTCTTATACTATAGTACACTGATTTCATTAAGGGAATCTTGCAAATTGGCAGAGTTGTACTATGCAGTATTAATATATCTAGCACATAGTTATTCTAATGATAACTTAAAATCATAAGAAAATAAATTTTATGGGAAAATGCAGAGATGAGAAAGGAAAGTCAAAGCAAACCTTACGTGTTTTAACATCACTCAGTGCTGCTATTTAAATTAATAATAATAATTAATAAAAAATAATAATAATTTTAAAAGACAGTACCTCAGGATCCGAAAGTGATTCTACATCTTCCTCTTCTCCTATTCCTAATGCTGACATTTTAACTATAAAATGTAGTTACAGATATGTTAATGTGAACATTTATTACCATGAATTTTAAATACATATATGTCTATCTCCACTCATAATTATTTTGATGAAAAGTCATAACAAAAATGAATTTCAGAGTATTGAAGCTTTTGCAAGAATAAAAATTGGTAGTATTTGGAATACTTCTGAAGAAACAAAGCAAAAAATATATACTTAAGGAAATAGATCTCATATTTGTATCTACTCACTTTAGATTTGTTTAGACAAGCATGTAAGCAGAGAAAAATATATAGTCCCTGAATTATCACTTGTATTATTTTTACGTGCTCCATCAACATAATTCAACCTGTCCTTATTTGTTTGCTCTCGTGGAGCCTGTCCACTAATATCCATACCATTTTCTTTGTTTCCAATTGCTGGTGGTGTTACTTCTTCCTATAAAAACAAAACAAATAAAAAAAACCTACTTTGGATAACATCATATTCATTCACTTGCTTGCTCACTCACATAATCAGTCAGAAAGACAACAAAGATTTGCTGTATCTATCAAATCATAGGCGCCAAACTGAGAGATGTTGGATGTATAAATAAAAGACTTTGTCCTCTATTGTAGCAGGAGTAGAAATACATGAAAAAATTAAGAACAGAAAGGTATCATTTACTACTTCTATAACTAAAGTGAATAAAGTACAGTAAGGGTACAAAAGAGACAACTTGAGAAGCTCAGGAAATGCTGCAAATGTTGTATCATGAAAGATACATGCAAAAAGAGGGTGTGATGGGCATGAAAGGGCAGCATGAGCAAAGCAGGAAGTGTAAGACAATACAGTAAGTGAGGGCACCAAAGTACTGTGGTAAGGCTAGAACACTGGGAATGGGGTGGAGAGACAAAATTGCAAAATCAGAACCACAGTGAACAAGGCAAGTGTCATACTGGCATACGAGTTTTACTATCATATAATGGAGGAGTTACATCATCACAAGCATATTTTAGAGCAGTCACTCTGGCAGCAATGTAAATATGAATATAAAGACAGAGAAACTAGAAAAGAGTATTTCAAAATTGAAGGTGAGAAAGGGATTACAATAAGATATTAAAATCAAGTAGAAAATATTAAACTTGGTGAGTGACTGGATATGGTGATTTCAGGGATGGTTGGAGTCCAGGAATTTTCATGCTTCAGTATTTCTGTGGTGGATTTAATAGGATGGGGAAAAACAAATGAGAGAAGAGGTAACAGGGGTCAGCAAAAAGGAAAGTGTCGAGGCAGTATATTCAGTTTGGGACATATCAAATTGTGGGCACCCAGGGGACTTAGAAGAAAGGTCTGGATAAATACATTTGGAGTAGGACTAGGTGACTTAACTCAGGAAAAGCATAACATGTTAAGATAGATTTTTGTAACATGTACTAAACTGATAAAATTAAGCAATGCAAAGCTACACAGAACTTGTGAAATTTTGAAAAAAATAAGAGTAGGGGAAAATATATTTCAATTATATTTTTCAAATTCTGTTTCAACAATATGAAATACCCTTTTATGGGTATATGCAAATGTTTATTTCTGGGATATTATAGCATTAAGCATTTTAAGTTCAATGGAAATAGTTTATTGTTAAACGGCAATCACGATGTTATAAAAAGAGTCCTGTTTAAAAATTAATTTTAAAAAGCAAGTTTTAAATTGTAGAAAATAAATACTTATGCGACTATAGAATCGTGAGATGTTTTTAAGTACTACAGTGATGTATGAAAGAAAAAAAATCCCTATTTTTAATACCACATGGTTTTATTATTCTGCTATGAAAAGAATACTAATAGTTGTAATTTTTAGCTATTCTATTTAGCATGGTAGTTAAAGTTTTCAGAAAAGAAATCTATAGAAAAAAACTAATAAAACTATAATCATTCAAGTTGAAGATTTAAAAGTCTTCAAATACATCCAGATAGTTAAGCAGGACCCAGTGAAGAAATGGACTAAAAATAAAGTCACTAAGATGTCTGAGTTTTAGATAGGAAAGAATTGTCTGTCATGTTAGGTTTAACAGCTATGAATACTAAAGTTAATAAAATTTCTTAAGAATATTATTCAATGTACCCATTGCTGGAGATATTTTAAAAAGTAAAACATCATCTTGCAGCAATGATTTTATATAGTATGTTGGTAATCTTTCCTTATTTATGGCTTTACAATTGCAACTGAAATATATTAGAAAAAAATCATAAATTGTGATTTCATTTGATTGTGCATATGTGTCTATTAATTTCAGGCATTATTTGGAAATAATTAATCAGAATTTCTAGCTTGAAGAGGCTAGGGAGCTGCCCATTGTCTTACAGCTAGGAAATGGCACAGAGTGGGCTCAAAGTCAGATTCCCTACCTCTCAGGTCCAGGCTGGGACCACATTCTGCTCAGCCCTCTTCATTTTCCCTCCTCCCATTTTACGCCTTCTCTAATTTGTTTCTTTCTTTTGTCCTTCCGTGCTGAACAAGCTCTAAACTGAAGCATTGTGCTAGGCATGCTGAAAATAAGTGTGTGGAGAGGGGACCTGTTAAAATCTGTGTCCCCTCACAGCCCTGCTCAGTTTCATCCTGCCCTAAAGGAGGCTTGGAGATGTTCCCTGCGTCATTATGTATAGTGGAAAACAAAACAAAACAAAACAAAACAAAACAAAAAACTGGTTCTATTCATAGTAGACCGAACAATTGACTCATGTGCCAACAGAGGATGGTTTCATTGTTGAGCCCTCTTCTCACACAGCAGGCAGGTGGGCATATTTACTCTTCTGCCTGCCTGCAGGTGCAGGCGGGCTCCAAATATGAGTGTCCATCAAACTCATCCCACCCTGGGGATTCCTGCAGAACCCATCCCACTCAACTCATGCACAGGCCTGAACCTGGTTCAGCAGCTGTTACTAACAGGCATCTGGCCTTGGCCTACACTGCAGACTTCCTTAAAATTCTCAAGGTCCACAAACTCTAGAGAAGCAACACTTGGACTTGGTGTACTCCATACTACTTGCTAAGCGACCCCCAGCTGGGAAGTAGTGTACGCTGGCCTCGGTTAACAGCATAGCTGCTCTCAAGCACCTCCAAACCAAGCACAGGCTATTATCAACTGAAGATCACTCTGTATGTCCTACTAAGTGACCCTGGTTCAAACACAAACAGCAGCTGACCTGGGGCTGTACCAGAGCGTCTCTCAAAAGGCTCAGGAAACAACACCAGCTTCAGATCACACCAAAGCACCACTCAATTAGCTCCAAAGATTGGATTCAACAGGAACTAGAGCCTGCTACATCCAATCTCACTCCACAAAGTTAGCCTGCAGTCAAAGCCACTCTTCACAGTCCATCAGGATCAAGTCCACACACTTAAGTGCCAAAAGTAATCAAGACTCAACTACAACAGAAGAACACAAATGACTCACACAAGGGGTGCTATGCCAGTGGGCCCCATTAGACACTTACTATATAAAGTGACCCTACCAAGACTGGGAGACTTAGCGGATCTATATAATACATAGAAGAAACAAACCCAGAGAGGCAGCCAAAATGAGAAAATAAAGAAATGTGTCCCTAAAGAAAGAACAAGAAAACTTTAGAAAGGAACTAAACAAAATGGAGGCAAGCAATCTACCAGACACAGAGTTCAAAACACTAGTTATAAGGATGCTCGATAAACTTAGAGAAAGAATAGATGTACTCACTCAGCGAGAACTACAACAGATAATGATGCTAAAAAAGGATATTGCGAACATAAAAAAAGTCAAAAATGTTCACTGCAATAACTGACATGAATAATTCATTAGATGCAATCAATAGCAGATCAGATGAAGCAGAGGATTTAATCAGAGATTTGGAAGATAAGGTAGCAGAAAACACCTAATGGAAACAGCAAAAAGAAAAAGGAATAAAAAATATCAGGATAGTTTAAGGAACCTCTGAGACAATATCAAGGGTTATGACATTTACTCCATAGGGACACCAGTAGGAGAAGAGTGAGAGCAATAACTGAAAATATATTTTAAGAAATAATGGCAGAAAACTTCCTTTACCTGGTGAAGAAAACATATGCACAAACCCAGGAAGTCTCAAACCAGGAAACTCAATGAGGCCCATTCCAAGACACATTATAATTAAAATGCCAAAGGTTAAAGACACAAAATTTAACTTTGCAGGCCAGAAGCAATTGGCAGGAAATATTTCAACACAATGAAAGTAAGAACCTACAACCAAGAGTACTGAACCCAGCAAGGCTATCATTTAGTATTGAAGGAAAGATAAAGATATTCCAACAACAACAACAAAAAAACTAAAGGAGTTTTTCACTACTGAACAAGTTTCACAAGAAACCTCAAAGCTATGTCTTGAAGAAGAAGAAGAAGAAGAAGAAGAAGAAGAGGAGGAGGAGGAGGAGGAGGAGGAGGAGGAGGAGGATGATGATGCGTCTTCGTCTTCTTCTCTCCTGCAATATACTATACTACATACGCCGAACAGACTCTAAGAAGAAGAAAAGATAAAAAATATGAATAACAAAAAGGCAATAAGTATCAATAGTTACTTTAGTTGTAAAAAGAGTAAATGTTCCAATCAAAAGACATAAGGTGCCTGAATGGATAAGTTCTTATGATTATGATTGGATCCATAAAAGAGCTGACTCTGGGTGATGAACACACAGTGCATATACAAATGATGTATTGTTGAATTGTACACTTGAAACGTATATAAAATTTTTAACCAATGTCACCCCAATAAATATAATTTTAATAAGATTTTATTTAGGTATGACTATTATAAAGGTCAGGATAGTATAATTTAAAAGTCACATTAAAAATTTTTGTCGTGGACCAAATCATATATCTCCTCCATTGTGGGAAAACTTTCCCCAATATAATTTTCCTATCACTATATTTTTTAGTGATATCTTCAGCCCTCACTTTCAAGACTTACTAAACACAAACACACATACACAGAGAATTAGTGATATTTTTGTAAAATGGTTTATTCTGACCAATTTTCTATGTTACCTATCACAAACAATGATAGGTAGAACATCACTGAATTTAAAAATATTACACAAAACTATATGCACAGCAGAAAAATGAACTTCATGCAGAATTTTACCTTGGTAGCAAAAACAAAGTCTTTGTTGTCTGATTCAGGACATGAATCATCAAAGCCAGGTTTTCTAGAAAGTCTTTAGAGTAAACAACAAAAATAAGTAAATTAGTTCATTTCTTTAAAAGAACAACAACAACAAAGAATGAATAGTCAGCTACTTGTATATTAAAGATTCTTGATATAATTAAATTTAACCTCTGTTTTAAAAATCACTTTTAGTTCTCTATTTCTGCATCTGCCTCTCCCAACCTACAAAATATTCTATAAAGACACACTCTCAGTTCCCGTAACAAAAAAAGACATAAAATTATTATTCAAGCCTGAGAATACATTGTTTTCACTACAAGTCCTAAAGCCTGAATTGCAAATTGAGATTATGATTGATGTAATTTTTTTTAACCTGAACTAGAACAAATCTGATGGCCTAAATCAAAGTAAAAGATACTGTCCCTTCTGCATTGTTTGTTTCTGGTTCAAAGACTAATAATCTATAGCAGTCAAAAATGGCAGTCTTGGTTCTTTAGCATGGCGACCACTACATAAGGTGATCCCATTCCTTCCTTGTACCCTCAGATCGTACAGAAAGTTCCCTGAAATGTTTGAAATGGTGGAAAGTTAAATGTATAAAACTTAAAGAACAAATGTATCTGCTGTTACCCTTTCCACTCCTAGGTCCCTTTTCCACAGGGCTCCATGGCAGTCTCCAACCTGTAAATTTGTAGCCTCTGAAGGCAAGATGCCTGATACAGGGATGGGCTCGAATGATCAGGAATCGGGGCTTTCTATTTCCCTGCTCTTGGATAATAAGCTAATGGAGTCTTAGTCATCCACCCCTTACACAAGCATGTTTCCAGCTACTCAACTCCATTACTGATTTGACAGCCAGTCCCACCCCTGCCCAACCCTCCATGTATATGGGAAGGACGTCAGTGAATTGGGAAAAGAGGTGGAGGTGAGGAGACACCTGCCTTGGTCAGTGGATCTGAATAGTTCAGCAATCTCCAATCTCCTAGGACTCGAGGATACCCAAGCCCTCTCTGTAAACTGGACAGAGGGGTAGATGATACCACATTCCTATGTGTTCTAAAGATATTATTTTAATATCTTTTGATGGAAATTATTTTCTTCTATTTCCTCCAAATCAAAAAACAAGCCTAAAACCAGCAACCTGTTCGGGACTCCCTTGAACCCTTTATTTTAATCTGCCTTGCTAGGCTACTCCTTACATCCTGTGTCCTTCTTTCTTGTAATTTATCTTCAACTTGTCTTAAATCCCAATATTCTGACCTCTTTTATCTAATCTGATCTCCGATGTCTTTTCTAAAGTCCTTATTCCTATCCTAACCCAGTGCCGTTGCTCTAGAAACTTGGATTTCCCTGCTGATTCGTTCCTACCCTCTTCCACTACGTTCACTAGACCTACTGTCCCCACTTTGCTAATATTAAAACTCTTATCTGCAGGACGATAAAGAAAGAAGAATCCTGGGCTTAGAAACCTGAGGTTTTTACATCTTATTTCCGTCACTTACTATATCCAAATAAATCACTTTAATCTCTTTGAGTTTCGAATTCTCCATGTGAAAAACCAGTTGGCCAGGACATTACACACAAGTTGATGTACTGCAGGGTGTTTTGACTAATTAATTGCTAAGATTCCTCAAATTTCTGAAATTCTGTGTGCTTTTGAGTCTGTCTGCAGAAAATGAAGAATTCTTAGCTGGCAGAAGTGGAAAAAATAACGGAATGAAAGAAACAACAAGATGAGCAGAGAGGGTAAAAAACCAAAAGCAGGACCAACGAGACTCAAGGCCTGATCCAACAAGAAGAGTACCAGGACGCAGCGGCAGATCAGCCAGCCACCTCAGCCAGGACCCCAGCTGACAGAAATGAAGCGCACCCTGCAGCTCCTGGAGATGGCGCTGCAGTCCCTCCTGGCAGTGAAACACTCCCCAGTCAGAGACCGAGGCAACGACTGTGCACCGCTAGCCCAGATCCAGGCTCAGATCCCGGCCCTGGAGGAGCAGCCGCACCAGGTCAGAACCGAGACCGAAGGCCAGAAACTGGGCTAGGAGCAGCTCCTGGACATCTAGGTCCTCCTGGAAAGAGAAATGGAGACCTACTGTGCCTGTTAGTTGGAGATGGAAACTCATGCTCTAAATCAAAGGGCTTTGGATCAGGAAGCTCAGCGAATTCACCCAAAGATGTAGCCCAAACCACACTGGTAAAGACAGTGGATTAAGAATGAGATCAACGTTGTACACAGTACTGAAGGAAAAACAACTAAAATGACCAATGGCAAAGCAGAACAAAGTGTTTCTTTCTAGCTGTCATTTCTGAGAAAAGAATAATTTGGGAAAGGATCTTACACAATTGCATTATTCTAAATCTCAGGAGATAACAAAAATACTTTCTACCCTTAAAGACAAGTTACTTAGCCAAAATAACTGTTTTTTTTTTAATTATCTTCTGTAAGGAGTTGGGTGTTCGTTTTCAAATAAATAAAAAAGTCGATGTGCACTCATTTTCATTCACTCATGACTAATAAATAATTATTTGCAATCAAAATTTCCATTCACTCATGACTAATAAATAATTATTTGCAGTATAATAAGAAAATAAGATTCTAGAGAAAAAAAAAGAGAAGAAATTTTACCAAAGTAAGCAGAGGTACTAGCCTGAGGGAAAAAAACAGACTGGGAAGGCAGTAAGTAGAGGTCAATTACAAACAGCCTCTAAATAGATGTTGATCTTAATTAACATAGTAGGGTCTATGCATAGATACTCTTCAATTACAGTGCACTAATTCTCCTCAAGAAGAATAGACATCATTATAGATAAAACTTGCCTGATTAGGCCTTGCTATGTAAAACCTAGGGTTCTGTGGCCATAGCTGACTGAGATCTGCCCTAAACTCTTTGATGGTAAAACAAGACACTAGTTACCGCTGCAGTTGTCCAGTATACTAAGACAAATGCTTAGACTAACAGGGCTTTGTAGGAAAACTCTAAGTCAGCAACAACACATAACTAAATGGGGCTCTCCAAACACATAATTAAATTGAAGACTTTTTGAATTGATCCAACTTGAATCTATATATTGATGCCAGTGCTGCACAAGAACTTATCAGTATGAACTGAGGGACAAGATGATGGATTTGGGAGCAAAGTAAGCTGAAGATCAAATCAGGGACCTGCCACATGTTCACTATGGAATCACAGGTTAATGAATGGACTGTCCTGAAGCACAGTTGCATAATTGCTAAAAAAGCAGGCTATAATAGCGCTGCCACTTTGCAAATCCATTGTGATGACACTATGAGAAAACAAATATTAAGCACTCATTAAACAAATATTAAACAAATATTAAGATGTAGTGTTTATCCCACAGTAGAATACTCAACAAGTGTAACTTCCTTTACTCTGTATCTCCCCAAATGTACAATTTTTAAAGCTCTATAAAAATCCTACCTGCTTACAGAGTGTTCCTCAGAATTCTCATTAACTATTAAAGAAAAAAAAATATATATTTGAAATCAAGAATAGTAAAATATAGGACTAAAAAGTATCAGACTGATGCTATGTTAAGAGATATTCCTTTGGGAGCATATCTTAAGATGATACTTGAATAAATATTAACGATACTGTTGACAGACAATTAATTTATTAACTTTTACTTCCCCTTCTTTATATACATATCAAATGCAAAAAAAAAAAGAATGGGTTTTTCAAATTCAGTACTTATGAATGAACTGCTGTTTACAGTGATGATAATCCTAACCAAACTGAAGCAAACTGACAGAATATAGTATTATTAGTAGTATCATAACCTAACAATGTCAGCCTTCAGTAGCATGATTTCTCTGGACTCTGGCATGAGGAGCAGTTAGAAGAGAGAATACTTATTATGCTGTAACACATCGTCCCTTCCCCACTTCTTCAGTCAAACCTGTTCAGATTAGAAAATGTGGTCTATAGGTACTATAGTCTGCAGCATGGCAAAACATAGGGAACAGATTTTTTATGGCCATTTCCAGTTGCAAAATAAGTATAAAAGAGTTTGTGATGCCAGCTTTATAAATTAAAAACCTTTGGACTGTTTTATTTCATTGTTACAGAGTCCGTCTGGACCTGCCTCATGGAGAAGGAGGGTTCAAATAGTGCTATACAGTTGTGCGTGATGTCATTTTTCTTAGCTCCCCCATTATGTGGCAAATGTTTATAGAGATCATGCTTTTTCAGTTTGTAAGACCTATGTCATCAGATCTTAAGCCAATGAACAATAATAAGCAAATGAAAATCCACTATGGACAAAGAATATCTTGAACAACTACATTCAATTACCTTGGAATTTTAATTTTTAAACTTTTGTAAGGATGCTCACTCTATGGTTCCAACTATATGATTTCAAGGAAATTGCAAAACTATGACTACAGTAAAAAGCTCAGTGGTTTCCAGGGGATTTGAGATAAGACAGGGCTGAATAAGCAGAGCACAGGGGATTTTTAGGGCAGTGAAACTATTAGATAAGATACTGTATTGATGGATACATTTGTCAAAACCCATATACTGCAACACCAAAAAGTGAACTTTAATGTAAACTATGGACTATGGGTGATGATGACAAGTCAATGAAGGTTCATCAATTGGAATATGTGTACCTCCCTGATGCAGGCTGTCAACAATGAAGGAGACTGTATGTATGATGATATGGAGTTTATGGGAACTCTGTACTTTCCACTCAATTTCACTGTGAACCTTATTTTTTTTTCAAATACAAGGTGTCCATGAACCTGCTATTACCATATATTAACATATTAAACCTGTTTTTAAAGACATGGTCAACTTGCATTTAAGATATAGATCTAAGTATCAGAAGAGGGGTATTTTCCCTCAATTGAATGAAGCATATGAAAATATATAAAAAAGCAAATCATTTTAATTGTACACATAAGCAAAAACTAATTGAGAAATATGACTGAACATCTTGCTTTATTATTATAACCAGGGATTTAGTACAATGTGAATCAAAATTGAATCATCCCTACAATTAAAAGACAATTTTTTTTTCTAATTTTAAATCAGAAACCACTGTGCAGATTTTATTTTAAAATGTTATAGGAAGATTCATCAGATAAGAAGGAAAGATTATAATGACCGTAGTCATTGCCATAGTGATTTATGTAAAAATACTTGTTAAATATTCACCAAAAGTCATAAAAGTAACCAGCATTGTAGTTTATTATGGATAATGTTACTGAAATCAGCACCATGTTATACCATCATATTACAGTTATTAAAATAAAATGTTAAGACAACATTAAAAATTAAGTCAGGGCTATTACTGTGGTGCAGAGAAGATTTTATACAGCAGGCCTAAGACTGCTATCTCACAATGTCCTGCTTGAATGGTTGGCTTCTGGGAACCTGGTTCGGGAAGGGTCCCACCATTCCCTAATTGACAAGAGTGGCTCACTGAACCTCAACTGTCTGTGGAAACAAGGTGGTTCATGTGAGTATCTGCTTTCCTTCGGGGAGTCTGGAATTTTGTTTCATGTTAGGGGAAGGATGCCTATGTGACTAACATTCCCATCCCTGAGCCCAGTGAGACACTAGCACTGGGAGACAATGTCTCAAATGTGGTGTCAGAACTGGATATGGGAGGAATTAAGCACATTCTGGGAACTCCATAGAGAGAGGACTCCTAAAAGCTTGACTCTGGTTTCCTCCAGACTTTGTCCCATACACCTCTTCTTTTTCTGATTTTTAACCTGATCCTTTCACTGTAATAAATCACAGGCATGAGAACAATTATATGCTGAGTCCTGTCGAGTTTTCTAGTGAGTAACAAAAGCTAAGTGTGGTTTTAGAAATCTCAAAAAAATTGAATTACGTTAAGTTTTTATTATTTGTGTTGACATATTATACATGAAAAAGTCAGAAGGTTATTTCACACATTACCTGTCCTTGAATTTATTTTTCTTGATACTTGTTTTGGAGATTTCTGTAATTCTGTTTCTAATTAAATAAAGACATAAATAAGATGAATAAAAAAGATGTCAGAGAATAATGTAAAACAAACAACCACCTTAATGAGTATTTAAAAAATTAATAACAATATGTTCTATTTGTTTCTATACAGAAAATAAAGAGATTATGGTGTTAATCTTCTCTAAACTGGGTTTAATTCCGTTTTTCAATAGTTATGAATCAATCAAGTAAATGGGATAACCACAGGAAAACATTTAACTATCATATATAAAATAATAATCTACTACTGAGGTAGCATTCTTTTTCCTTCTAATATTTTTTTCAATTTTCTGTAAAACTAAAACCATGCCTCACATATTAAAAGGCAGAAGTTGACAAAACAAGATGAGTTAAAAATATTTTATCCAAAATATGTGATGAGTTATCCATGATATTCCATCAAATTCAGCATGCATATTAAAAAATCATCCTTATCTTCCCTGTTGATCCGCTGCTCTTCTCTGTTCATCTGACAAGTCCTATTCATTCTTCATGTCCAAGCAAAACGCTACTTAATTACCTTAGTATTTATGAATCATCATAGATATCTCTCTCCCTGCTAACTTTTTATATTCAATCATCCCAATTTGTATTAACTGGAACTCTTTTCTATCTCTGCTTTATTTTGTCACAGCCACCACCTTAGTCCAGCATGGGCTCTTAACCAATGGCTTTTGCAGGAAAAAAAAAACCACCAACAACTATTTTGTTATTTCTTAAATAAATATGATTATTTTCAGCAACACAAATGAGAAAGACATAACTCTAGAAAAATACCAGCATTTTAAATTGAATAAACTGAGTTTCTCGACTTTTTTATTCGGCATGGATGGGTGACAACTTGATAATACACCAATACTAGTCCAAGGAAGCAAAAGCTTCCTTTGTCTGCCTGTCTCTTTTAGTATTTTCCTTCAATCTATCCTCTATGTGAAAGGTCAGTAAACTGTGGCCACAGGTCATATCCAACCAACCTGCCATCCTGTTTTGTAAATAAAATCTGACTGGAGCGCAGACATGCCTATCCATTCACATATTGTCTGTGACTGCTTTCACATTCTAATGGCAGATTTGAGTAGAAATTACAGAGACCAGAAGGCCTAAAATCAGGCCCTTTACAGAAAAAGCTTGCCGATCCCTGCTTTATATTATAACCAGAGTGACCAAATCAAATGTAATCTTTTCATGCTTCTGCTCAAAACTCTCTCTAATGACTTTCTGCAGTAACTAGTGTTGGCTCCCTACCCACTGGCCATTCCTTAGTCTTCATTCTCACTAGAGAACCACAATTGCATTTGGATATTTATTGCCCCAATACACAGAGAATGTGGACTGTCCCCAGCTCCAAAAAGGGAAATGATTATATGAAGTTAATCACAGTAACTAGTTTACCCCTAACTGATGTAGGAATGAGCTTGTGACTTGACCTAGTCTGTAAAATGTTAGGGGAAGACTACTGCAAGCCATTCAGTTTTCTTCTTAGTTAAAAAAAAAGAAAGAAAAAGAAGGAAGGAAGGAAGGAAGGAAGGAAGGAAGGAAGGAAGGAAGGAAGGAAGGAAGGAAAGAAAGAAAGAAAGAAAGAAAGAAAGAAAGAAAGAAAGAAAGAAAGAAAGAAAGAAAGAAAACACACATAGCCCAAAGGCACTAATCATCAGGGAAACACAAATCAAATCCAAAATGAGATACCACCTCACACTAGTAAGAATGGCTATCATCAAAATGTCACCAAATAGCAAGTGTTGGTGAGGATGTGGAGAAAAGGGATCTCTGTGCACTCAAAAAATTCCTCAAAAAATTAGAAATAGAAATTCCTCAAAAAATTAGAAATAGAACTACTATAAGACTCAGAAATTCCATTTCTGGGTATTTATCCAAAAACAAAAAACTTTCGAAAAGATATCTGTGTGTCTCTGTCTACTGTAGCAGCATATACAATAGTCAAGATGTGGAAGCAATGTAGGTGTCCTTCGACGGATAGATAAAGACGATATTGTGTATCGTACATACACACACAATGGAATATGACTCAGCCGGAAAAAAAATTAAATCTTGCCATTTGTGACAACAGATATGGATCTAGAGGGTATTATGCTATGTGGGGGGAAAAAACACAGAGAGACAAGTACTGAATGACATTACTCATATGTAGCATCTAAAAAATCACAGAAATAACACAAACAAAACAGAAATAGACCCAGAGGTACAGAGAACAAAATAATGGTTGCCAGAGAAGAGGGAGATAAGGGAATGGAAGAAAAAGAAGAAAGTGAATGAAAAGTCCAGTTTTGTAGTCGTAAACTATATCAGCCACAGGGATGTGCTGTGCAGCACAGGAAATATGTCAATAACACTGTAATAACTTTGCACAATGATAGATGGTTACTGGACTTGTGATCACATTGTAAGGCATATAAATGTCAAGTCACTATGTTGTACACTTGAAACTAATAAAATATTGTAGGCCTAATATACCTTAATAAAAAAAATTAGAAAGAAAAAAGAAACATGTAATGAAAAGCAGTCCTTCCAGACTTTGGATTTTATCATGAGAGAATATGATGTTTGGCATCCTTGCTCATTAGCTGGCCAGGAAAAGAGATATAAATGAAACACTGACAACCTCACAGCTGAAACAGGGATGACAACTGGGATCCTGACGACAGCACTGAATCATTAAAACGATTGTGGTTCTTGTTGTTTTTACCCAGTGTTACTTAGGTCACCTATTATCTGTATCTAAAAGCATTTATCTGATGCATTCTCCAAGGCATACAGGATAAGATCTATTCCTTTTTATAGTACTAAAGACTCTCTTAACCATGCCTTAGCCATTCATCTCATTCCCAACCATTCCCATAGCAAACTTTGTGTGTCATTGAAACTGAACAGCTCCTAAATCCTGCAAAGTTCATTTTACACCCTATGCTCTGCACTGCTGTTCCTTCTGCCAAATGTGTAATCTTGACAGATGTTCTTCTGCCAAAGACTGTCCTTTGGACTTTGCCTGGTAACCTTCTACTCACTCTTCATGCTTATCATAAATCTTACCCACATTTTTGAAACTCTAATACTTCATCATAAAATTAAAGTGCCTGGCATATATCACAGTTTAATAAAAATCATAGCTGGTGATTATAAGTTCCCAGTGGGCACTTGTACCTAGTGAGCACGGAATAAATATAATAAATGATAAACATGGCAATGATAATAACAAGTTTTGGGAGATCAGTCAGACTGTATTTTTTAAATATTTGTATTCAGCAATATATCAGAATAACTCAGCATCTAAAGACATTTGATAGTTAAATAGCAAACCACTAAACAGACAAATGAATCAAGGAAATATGAGCTTTCTTTGAAAATTCTGTTTAACCCTTTTCCTGTTTGCCCCGATAATATTCGCCGGCCATGCTTGGGGTTACAGCATTTGCCTCAAGTTAACTCACGGATTACGGTCCTAACCTTACCCCTGATGTTGATAGTCTTTAGAAACAGATGACATCGTTCTATTTATAGCATTCTGTTTTTTATAATGACATTTCCATTTACAAAACATAGTAATTCTCAATCTCTGAAAATGTCATATCCTAGAAAACATAGCATTCCTACATGTGATGTTAAATGAACAGTAGCAATGAGCCGTGCATTTTTTTTCTAAATGTAAAAGGGTTAATAATAATAATAATAAAACAGAAATAAACCAGGGATGGCTCTATGATATAATGAGCATCTTAAAGATAAAAATTTTATTTCATTTCTGTGTTTCTATAGTGCATAAAATGAAGAGGTTCTTTGATCAAGTTCTACTAACTTAAAGGTGTCTTCATACAGTTAAGATTGTACAGTCACTAGGTGGGTACTACGTCCACTTAGCACAGTAGTACTTTTGTAATTGTGAAACTTTTACTTTTCTTATAATTTGTTGAGTTCCTATTTAGGCTATGTAAATATTTATGAGGATTATCTTTGGACCAATAGCAATAGAGCATCTTGTTCTAAAGAAATTACAGGGTCATGACAATTATCTAACCAAAAGAAAAAAAAACCTTCTTTAAAGTTAACATATCTCATGTTGTTTTGGCTTACTAGAAAAGGAGGGGATAATTTTACGAGACTTTGTTAGCATAATAACAATGTGTAAAATATATATGCTTTCAACAAGGTTTTTGCAATTCTGATCTATTCTCTCAGTAGACATCTTTAAAAAGCAATCTCTTTGGGATTGCTGCATACTGATTAAGTTTTGTGGTTCTTATTGTTTGCCATTTGTTTATGGTACTGAGAAGGTATTGCTGAGTCCTACTTTTAGCTACATTTTTAGTGAGACAAATCACTATGTAATAACAAGTAATCATTTTTTAAATGTGTGCATTTGGTGTAAAAATTCAACAAAAGATCAAATTTTATAACAAGTATAATTTTTTGCAAGGAAACATATGACACACTAACTTAAAAATCATTTTACTTACTTACACAATGATATCAAAAGGTATCTAGGGGTCATGACTAAATAAATGAATTTCTTTTCACACAATACTGTCTTCATTTTAAGATACATATAACTATCTCATAATTCTCAATACTAGACTATTAAGAAATGAAAAAAGATAAAATATACATACAATTGCCACATTTTTTTTCTTTTCACCACACTGTCATTTTCAAAACTTCCTTCCTTCTACTTAATCTATGCTAGGACTACCAAGAGTGAGGAAACATCAGAAGTCTTACCTGGATTGCTATTCAGAGAAGACTCCTTACACCTCCTTTCTTCTTTATTCTCAGAGGTTAGTTTACAATTGCTGTGTATAAAAAGGTGATAAATAGCATTACCATCTTTCTTCTAAAGTGAAAATATTTACCAAATATATAAAATTCTTAGAGTATTTTGTATGATATCAGAGGTAACATTAATATTTAATTACCCCATATGCTTCAAATGTGTAAGTTCTACAAACATGTTAGTTAGTAAGCAAGTGATTAAAGAAAAAAAGGAAGATCAAACAGTCATAAAATGAGGGCACGAGTTCAGTTAATTAATTAGATGTAGCTTAACATAATGGAAAGTGTCTTGATCTCAGAAGTTAAAACCAACAGCTATTTGTTTCAGACAAAATGCTTCTCTGAGGCTCTGAGTCCTCCAATACAAAACGGGTAACTTACTGCCCTATTGTACAAGGAGGATTAAATGAGAACATACACCAAAAAGATGCCCACAGAAAGAAAAAGACAATGGAATGAACTGTTATTAAACTTTATTTACTAAAACTACTTTAGAATCCCAAATAAACCCCAATATGTGCTTTTTATTAGTGCTAATATTCAAATGTTATTTGAATATTAGAAAACATTATTAATTTTGATCATCAGCTATCCTTCTTTGTGCTTTGTAATTCAGGGTACCTTGTCTATTATATAATTTATACTAAATGTATTTATAAATATATTACGTCATTAAATCAGATAACATAAGTGTCCTCTGTTATTGGAGCTAATCACTCCAAATGCAGAAACCTAATAGAGGTCAAGACCTGGCTTGGATTACTACTTCCCTTTTCCGAGTACTCAATCATTAAAGCAGCAGATCTTTATTAGAATGATGCTGAATCTCCCTGTCCTTCCCCTATTACTTAGAAGATATACCCCTACCGTCACTGTTGGGGTGAGGTGACATCTGGCATCACCCCAGCAGCATAGGGGAGGAGGATGTGGAGGATAGTGGATGGTGGCATTGTGTGTGTTGTCCCTTGGTTCTTCCCTACCAATACAGCAAAGAATTACAGATTGGTGAGTTTGAGAAAAAGTAAGATTTACTGAAAGTATATTTTAGAAGGAGAAGGGCCATGCTAAGGAAGGCTGCAACCCTGTGGAATTTAGGAGAAGAGATAAGACACTATGCCCCAAAGGGAGGGGCGGGTTTCTGCCAGGAAAGCTGTAACAATGCAAAAATGGGAAGGTCTGTTTATATTTGGGCCATGTTGGGAGGGTCTAGGTGATCTCTATGTGAGGTCACCTTGACTGACAGTTGGCTGCTTTATAACTTTGCCTAGTGCGCATGGGCTCACCCAGAATTCAGTCTGCTATAATTAGATTTATGAACTTCCGGATATAGTCATGATTTTATAATGGTATCATGATGTTGAAGTTATGGGCAGTATTTTCTGTGTATATGTTTGTAGCTGGTTTAGCCAACAGCTTTTATGGCTTTTGTGCTCTAAGATTTGGGGTAATTTATAACCCTAAAAGGGAGGTGTTTCTGGGAGGTACCTAAGGAAGACACTCAAGGGAAGTTTCTATGGTTACAGAGCTGGGCCCATGCCTGACTACCTACCTACCTAATACTACTGCACATGGATACTGATGAGTCATGGATGGGGCTTTGCTACTCTGCTGCCAAATAACCTACTTTAGATTCCGAGCTTTCTGTTGGCTGCCTTCCGCAGGAAGCGTAATTGTAAATATTTTGGGCCCTGAGGTAGATTCAAGTCACTTGCAAGATTTTCATTATTCTAAAAAACAGATTACTTGAGGAGCCAAACTTAATACTGGAATCTTAGGAAAGTTGGTGTCTGCTACTCTGGGAGGGCACTATGAGACTCTCCATCACTTAAGAAAAAGGTGCTCTACAGGATATCAAGTGGCCTTGTGGTGCAAATCTGGTAACAAAGGAGAAAAGAAAGCCTGATCTTTTCCTGCAACATCACTTGAACCACTCTAACAGCTTAGAATGCTTCCAACTAGCATTTACTAGCAGAAAACATAAACAAGATGTTCAAAGGGTAACTCACCCTGAAGTTCTGGGCTAAGAGAGGGACTCCACCTAGGTTCTTGAGTGTGGGATGAAGTGTGTGTGTACCTAAGGCTAGGAGGCCCGGCTGCCAGAACGGGGTGCTGGTCCTTTGGAATAGGGTTGAACAAAAACACATATGTATATAACCTAAAAAAAGTTGTAACTTGGAAACCCAAGTGTGGATCACCATGAAGACTGAGGAATCTAGATCAGCAAGGGCAGCCTGGGAGCAAAGGTCACTCATAACCCCAGCACCAGTTTTAATCAGCCACTGTGCAGCAATAGAACCAATGGACACAACAGACTGATTAGCATGTCTTCTTTTACCCCTCCATCTGACTTGGGAGAGAGGATCGTTTCCCTTAGGCTTAGGGAACTCCTTAGCTTTTTGAAAAATTCAAAGGGAAAAGTATAGAAGATAGCCTCCCTCTACCCGCCCCAACCCAAATACAGAATTTTCTGCTAAACTGACATTTCCAGACCCAAAATACCTAGTTGGAAAAAGTAGAGAAGAGACATTATTTGTATCCCAGGCACAGGGGTTATTTTGGGAATAAAACAGGTTATTTAGGATCCATAAGGATAAAGAATCTGTGCCCATTGTTACTTCTGCCTAGTCCAGCCTTTTGCTTGGTCTCTGTCTGAGGACAAATACTAACTCACTGCCATTGCCAAACTGCCTGAACCATACTATGACATCTTACTTGTTGTGAACGATGTAACAGTTAAATTATAGTACACCTCAGTTTTGTGATAACTAGAATTTTAATGTAAATGCTTACAAATTAAAACCTCTCTTCAAAGCATGTTCTTCTGCAGTCCATCCATTGTTATCTTTAGCAAAGACATCGACACCTTGCTGAAGAAGAAGCCTGACTATATCTGAGGATGGATTATTTGCAGCAAGCATGAGGGCTGTTCTAAAATAACAGAGAGATAACATTTCCCTTTAAAATGTTAATAAAGTTATTTAAATAGCTAATTTGATATACTTTACTGAGTTCATATCATCCTTGTCAGTGTAGAATTGACCATTTACATGTTTACGTGTTCATCTTTGTAAATTACCAGCAACGCTAAAAAGAAGCCTCCTGCCCCAATTGGGGTTTACATGGAAGTTGCCAATTTAAAGTCCTTAAAAAGTTAAGAAACTATGCTGAGGGCCCTTAGCTGAAGAAGCTGAAGTTTTAAATGAAGAAATCCTGTATTTTCCTTTATTGTACCACATACTAAGCTAGAAGTCAGGTAATAATAGCTATTTGCAGGCTCAAAATAACAACATTAATAATAATTATAATGATAATAGTCCTAGAGTTAATAATGCTGATAAGTATATGCTAGCACTTAATGAAATGCTGGATATCCTTACATCCACGATTGCAGGATACATTATTATCCTCCTTTTCATTTTAGGACACATATTTGGTGATGATAAGTAACATTCCCAAGGTCACACACTTGGCATGTTGGAAAGCTAAGCATTGAACCCAGTCTTGTGTGAATTGAAAGCCCATTTTTCAAAAAATTATCATTAAAGGAAAAATTCATTTCATTAAAGTTATCTTTCCTCCTTCTACCCATACCAATTAGAAATAAAAACATCAAAATATACTAGAAACGAAAAAGTAAAAAAAGTGAGGAACTCTTAGTATCTGGGAGTAGTAATTCATAGGGATAATCCAATAACATCAGTTTAACCAAAAAACACAATTTAAAGCAAAGAGTCATCCAAAAGACAAAATCAATTATTATTTATGTTTAATATGCACCTTTTAAGGAAAACTATATATGAAGTACAGGTTTAAAAATACTATCAGTGACATTAATTTCAATATTGTATCATAAGTAAAAGTCAGAGTCCATACAGTATATGATGAATACAACTAATATGAAACCCCTTGACTAATATGACCAAAAACATCAAGTTACAAATGGCATTAATCGATATTATAAATAAGTATGAACCTGAATACTGCAGTATCCTATTCTTCCTGTTATCCAGTCAGAATTACTTTTCCCCCTAATGAATGATGTCCTGATAACTTTCACTACATAAGTGTAAGTTAATCCTCTTCTTATTAATTTATCTTTCTGATCTGAGTGATTGTTACCACTCTAGAACAATATTAAGATTAAAACAAGACAAACATCGGTACCTTTTCACCTTATCAACTGCATGTACATTTGCATTCCTCTTTACTAAAAATTCCACCATTTGCTGTTTGTTTTCACTCACAGCAAGTAAAAGTGGTGTGAGCTCATTCTGTAAAACAGCAAAAACCATTAATAACTAATGAAATCATATAACTCAAACCCAAATTTTAAAACTTGTAAAATATAATGCGATCTTAAGCTTGTAATATAGAAATTTTAAAAATATCCCTCCAGGCTGTCACCTGCTGCTCCTTCTCTTTAAAATACCTTCCTCTATCCTTCAACAGATTAACTGCAACATCATTCTCCAAAACTCTCTTCAAACATTGACAGCACCAGTTCCAAGAATCCTGGCTCCTATCAAAGTATCTATTGTAATATTCAGTAGTTATTGTATTGCTCCCCATCTAAACCAAGAGCTTCTTGAGGGCAGTAGTTTTTTTTCAAATCTCTGTAGCTCCAAACACTAAATCACAAGTGTAGACATTTTAAGTATTTTTATTGAATTAATAATGTAAATGATTATCACTGGAGTAGTGTTTCTCAAATCATAGTTCAAAGAATATCTACCAGAAGTTAAATACTGTGCCCCAATAGAAAGATTCCAGAAGGATCACCTGTGTTTGAGAAGTAATACAAAACGTGCTTTATATGCCTAGTACTAAGGAAATGTTTAACTTGGCTAAATCCCAATTTGACAATTTTTTTTTTGTGGCAAACATTAACATTTGAGAAAATGTTCTGTTTGAAAGCTTTCCAGCAGAAGAGAAGGTTTTTCCAGGTTGTACAAACTTGCTGGATTCTCTTCTATCAATGCTATTAGGATCTCAATGTCAGTTTCAGGCACCCCTGCTCGAAAAGAGTCACCAAGAAAATAGACTCTAAGTTAAAAAGACATAGACTTCCAATAAACTTTGATTGCTTAGTACTGAATGGTCCATGAGTTTCCTCAGATTATAAGAAGACGGATTTTTATTTTAGCTTTACAAAGCTCAATCTGAAACTTTATTCTTAATTATAATAATAATCTTGGGACCCAAATGTATATCTACTTTTATTAAAATTAGTCTTTATTCTGGTTTCATTTTGATTGCTATTAACAAAACATTTTATATTTTAGGCAAAATCTAAAACAGATGTAAAATTATAATGATAATCTTGGGACCCAAATGCATATCTCCCTTTTTAAAATTGGTCACTGGCTGGCAGAGTGGCTATGAGCACAAATGCATACCTTGCCAAAGGTCCAGACATGCATGACCTGATCCTCTTGCCCCAGTCTTTAGAACATTGAGATTCTGGATTGTTCAGGATTATGGCCTGCTGCTACCCCTTCCCACTGGTACATACACAGCTCCCCCTTCTGGAGGCAAAGTCTCCATTCCTCCTCTCCCCCATGCCCAGAGGAACCCACTTCCTAGGCTCCTGTCTGCACAGCAGCCATGCTCCACCATCGCTTCACTTTCCCCAGGCCCTCAGTCCTTTGTGGGCTCTGAGCCTATCACCCGCTCCCAGGCACTAGTAGGAAGTCCTTCCTTCTGGGGTGGAAGTGCAGTAACCAAGAGACAGAGCTTTGCTCATTTCGTGGACACCACGTCTCTCTAGCCCTCCGTGACTTGGCTTTGGAGTTCTTTCCATGGTGTCAGTGCCTGATATATAATTTACAGTATATATATTAGAAAGAATATGCTTGTGGCCAAAAAAAAAAGAAAAAAGAAAAAAGAAACAAACCAAAAAAAAAAAAAGAAAAAAACATGTATTTCCAATATTTTATAAATAAGTTCAGTTCATCTATACCTTGTTCCTTGCTTCAATATTGGCCTTGTATGAAAGCAGCTTTGCTGCTATGTCCATATTCTGGCCAGCGACAGCATAGTGCAGAGCCGTGTTGCCATAGATGTCCATTATATTTGGATCGGCACCACATTCTAATAGAATAGTTGTGCATTTCTCCTCCTGGCATTGTACGGCCTGTCAGTATTGTGCCCAGAAACAGATGAGAAGTGTTAGGAATTCAATGTGAACCTTACACAACTTTTACCAATTAGTTCTATTTAAATGAGATGAATTGATTCTAATTATCCAGTTAAATCAAATCCATCTCATGTCAGCAGTGTTGACTACTACGTATGCACCTTAATCAGAGCTGTCTTGTTTTCATTGTCACAAAGGTTGAGCTGGCATTTACTGTGTGCTAGGAGAGTAACCACTTCTGGATGGCCATTGGCACAGGCCAAATGTAGAGCAGTCCTATAAAAGTGAGAGGAATTTTAGAAAATTGGGGAAACAAATATTTAGTTTTCTTCTGGAGAATGTACAATATTTATTAGCTCATGTTACTCACCACATTAATAAGAGAATAGCCTATGTGAATAGAGAGAACATGACCTGGGGATCAACTCAATTTCATTTTGATTCTATTTTCACTCTGTCACTTATTAGTTATCACTTACCCTTTTGTGCCTCAATTTTCCCATCCATACAATGGGGATAAAAATAGTGGTTATTTCACAGGACATTGTTGTTTGCTTAAATGAAACCTATGCAAAGTATTTGCTACAGTTCCTAGCACCCACACACACACACACACAAAATGCTCTATAATTGTTAAATTATTATAATTATTATCACGACTACTTTACAAAGACAACATTTCAATTTAGTAACATGTTATCATTATGCTTTTATTTGCAAATATGTTTTAAAACTAGAAAGAACACAATGTTTCAATGATTCTTATGATGCTTATTTTCTCACATTTTTAACATCTCTGACACTAAAATGCAGTTTATAATTCTGGATTCCTTTCACCCATAATAGGCAGCATTTCTAACACTCATATTGTTGCTTAAAATAGTGGGCATCATACTCTAATCCGTGGTGCCTTACACTAAGTTAAATAATGGTCTATCCAACAGACCTATTACAGTTCTGGATATTTGGTTGTATTGAAGTAAATTTTAGTTCTTAAAAGTATTATAAGGAAAGATGAATAAAATAACAAAATAGGAAAATAATTTCTTTCAAGTAATTCTTACTTTGATTGTCAAGAACTTTTAAATGAAAGGGAGCTCAGTATTCAAATGAATAGTCATGGCTCATTTTATTCAATAATTAGATATAAAGGTTACATGAAAATTAGCTATTTCCAATGATCGATATTAGTATTTAATACTATTATACACTTTAAAAAGGACCAGTAATGGTTACCTCTTACAATTTCCTACTTTCAGATACACTTTTCAAAGGAGGGAGAAAAGCTTCAATTTTAAACACTACAATTTAAAATTTCTCATTTGGCTTATTCTGGGAAGTTTTGAAGCATGAAAGGATCTGACAGACAGATTGAAAGGGTCCTGAAAAGACCATGTCCATTACAAATAGGTATCTAGGTTATCTTTGATGAATTAATGGATCGACAGAATGGATAACTATAGTCGCAGAGTTCAATATTTATCAAGAGGTGTTTATACAGTAAAGCAATACTTCTCTTATTGATCTTTTCTTATCATAAGGACACAACTAAAATGATTACAATCCTTTATATATATGTAATTAAGCTACGTATAAAATATATGTGTATGCTGAAATATATACATAAACTCCACAGTCACTGATGAAAGAATTTCTTTTATTTCTGAAGACATTAAAATTGTCAAAAGATACCGATCAACAAACTTCAAAAAATAGAAAGAAATCATTTTCATCTATGTAAGATTCATATTTCTGCCCTTCCCCAGGATCATTTTATTAATAATAAACTTTTACTGGGATATCTATACATGTTCATTGTAGAAATCAGGTCTTTTAGAAAAGAAAATTTTCACTTATACTACAAATGCTCAGAAATACATTTTATCCCATTTTGCACACATTTTTGGCTATCATAAGGTCATAGTCAGTTTGGGTGTAAGTATAATCAAACCAATTTTTTTCTCCATTCTGACTACCAAAGTATATCTTTACATGACAACATATAGCTGTGATCTCTACCACCCTTAAGAGTCACATATCTGACCCTGTAGATGCACTGCAATTTATTTATAAAATTCATTTCTGTGAGTTCATCTTAATACATTGCTATGGTACGCGCTGCTGAGAAAAATCAATTGTATGTAATTAACCCAATAATTTCATGAAGATACTTTAGTAATAATAGAATTGATGGGTAAAGAGAATATATGTTTTTAAATGTGCTGCTTATTACCAAACTGCCTCTTTGAAAAGTGAAAAGCTTATTGAACTTTAAGTAACAATTTAAGTACCATGGCCCCTCATCTTCACAGACGTTATGGATGGAGACATCATTATATTTCTGTTTTAACTTAAATTTCTTTTCTTACCAGTGACACTAAATATTTTTTCCTATGATTATTGGTCAATTGTAGGTATACAAAAAGTGCTTCATCCGGTTTCAAATTAGAGGGTTTTATTTCTTGTTGATTTCAAAGCTTTCTCTGTGAAATAAAGATATACCTTTTCTCTGATACACATACATTTTAAATATTGTGCAAGAACATTTTCTTTCATTTTATTAATATCATTTTTTGATATACAGAAGACTTTGACTTTTCATAGTGTTCATCCTTCAGAATTCTTGCTTTTGAAGTCTTATCAACATAAAAGGTATCAATAAGCCATTGTGTTTTCTTTCGGGACTGTTCTCATTTTAACTTATATTCCATCTGGAACGAATTTTTGTGATTTAAAAATCTACGTAGATTTTTCCAAATACCTAACAGATGTTTATTGCCAGATATTTCCTACGAACATAAAATGTTACCAGTTCTAAAGACTTACACATATATTTATTTGGGCGTTTGGGCATTTTCTGAGCTGTTCCAATCATTTTTCTGTCCTTTCAGCTATTAGTAAACAAATTAGTTTCTGGATATCTATAGCACATGTTGATATCTAGAAGGGCAAATCTATGTCTATTATACAAAATTTGTCTTAATTTCATCACAACAAAAAAAACCACAGTGTGTGTAACCCCAAAATTTTAACACCATGATATTGTTAGTTGGTTTATGTAAGAATGATAAATGTAGAAAGACCACACATTTTGAGAAAATGAGTCTTTCTATTCAAGGCCACAGCCATCTCCCCACTTCAAAGTTCCCTTCTAAGGTCCCTCAATAAAGACCCTACATCCATAGGTGTGCACTACTGTGAAACTGACATTGGATTTTATCTGTCGAGTTTTTAGCCCTCGAGTTGATCTATTATGGGATCTGTTCTCCACATTATGCACTTTTCTATTTGACGTAACATTATGGTATAAAAACCTAAACGTCAAAAATAAAATGCCATACATGTTTATTTTTTTCCTATTATTGATATTAAGTTAAATCACTTTAAAATCATCAGTAAAGTGCTCGATAAAGGAATTACGAGTGCGTTTTAAAGTTTTCCTTACCGCTGTTCATCAAGTCCACCTGGGCGCTAGGCCCCGCTTAAGGTCCCCACCGCCAAGGCTCTGTGGGGCTGAGCCTCAGGAGGAAAGACAGCCCCCGCACCCTCCATGATGGGAGGGCTGGCTCCACCTGGCTGTGCCCGGGCAGGCGAGCCCTTCTCCCAGGTCCACCCCTGCCCACTAGCCTCACAGTCCCCATTACCTGTTCTTTTTGTCTCTATCATTTAAGTGCCTTAAACTAGTCAAAAGAATCTCCTCCATTTTCTCCGCATCACCTACACTGGCAGCTCTGTGGATCTTTCTGAGATCTTTATCGCGGATGTGGTACTGGGCCCCCGAGGTGATACTATTACCATCCTTGGGACAGATGCCGATGCTGTTCCTCTGCCTTTTGGTTAGGGATCCAAAGGATAACTTGCCCTGCCAACTCTCAGATCCAAAAATCTTCTTCATGTCCCAGTCTTGATCGAGTCTACGAGCTTCAGATACAACTCAGCTCCTCTTCTCTCTCCTTTTCTCCACCCCTGAGCTCAACAGGCGCTTCCAGATAAGCCAACCGCCTCACGCCACAACATTCCAGCAGGGCACTTTGGCGGTTTAGAATCTTTCAGCCATAACTGTTACCAAGCAACACTTCTAGACAGGAAGGAGCATGTGCTAGTCAGAAGCTGAAGTCACTGAGCATGCGCACAGAGACCCACCAGCCAAGAGTACACAGAGCACGTGTGCAAGGCCCAGGCGTCTCCAACCTCAGAGGTTGCTGGTGGGCAGCACCTGATTCCCTTCAGATGTCCCTGAACTTTAGCTGAGTTTTGCTCTTTCACATGAGCCCTGAAATAGAAAAGCAGATACATAAGAGGTAGGAATCTTAGGAGAAGCAAAAACCATAAATGAGAAAACTAATAAAAAACTTTATTTAGCCTAAAAATGCAAAATTTATTCATTTTAATTTTAAACTATAAAATCATTTAAAAGCTTGGTTGCAAAAATAACTTCCGTATTTTAAAATGTTCTATTTTTAACCTCAAAATCTATCACATAGAATAATGATTACCTTTGAGCAAATGCAAATTAAAAATATTAATATATATTTTGTACCTTTCTGCTTTTTAAATCAGGCCTGAGTTCAGAAAAATCTATTTCTCTATATACGTTAAAAGGAAAAGGAAGTTCGC
This sequence comes from Rousettus aegyptiacus, assembly GCF_014176215.1. Taxonomy (NCBI): domain Eukaryota; kingdom Metazoa; phylum Chordata; class Mammalia; order Chiroptera; family Pteropodidae; genus Rousettus; species Rousettus aegyptiacus. The sequence continues at coordinate 69,177,944 of NW_023416310.1, read as the reverse complement.
TCCTTTTGCCTTTTGACTTCACCAATTTATTCAATCCAGTATGGCCAAAACAGATCTGTCCATTCTTTTATGTGGTATTTTATTAACTTGTTTATTTGTAAAAACTGTAACAGTATTATTACAGCTGATTCTTGTTTTTCAGACACTTATTTTGTAACTCCCTTTAAAACTGTCACTCAAATCCTTCAATTGTTTTTCCAATGGTGAGTCTGGATGATGTTTCTCAGTTCAGGAATAACAGCTTTACTAATAGTTCATTTTTGTCAGTGTCATAACATTCTGATCAAAATCCTTTGGTGAAGTGACATAATCAAATTAAAGAATATATATAAAATATTAGAAATAAATAATGGAATTTATAGCTAAAAATTAAAGATCAATTAGAAATAACTTTGAAAACTTTCTTAGGATGGAACCTTTATGTTATAACATGTGAAGACAACCATTAGGTTTTTATACATTTAACTTTTATACATTTCATACATTTTATACATTTAACTTTTCATCTGAATCTAACATGCTATTAATTATGAATTATTTCCCCTTAAAAGAATATAAAATTGCCATTTGGTGGAAAGAGTACCCACTGCCTTTCCAAACTCCCATTTGAGAAGGAAAGAATCTAATTGTTGCTATTTTGTTTTGTGAGTTTTCAGAAATGTAAATGAAAAGGAAGAATGTTTCTGATGCTCTAGGAGACTATTTTGATGATTGGCTCACAAGCACCAAGCCCCAAGTCTTTGCAGGTGCTCCTACGCATCTTGTATGGCCTGAGCAGTGTATTTGAGTGTTTCCAAGAGTAGAAAGGTTTAGACTGTCAAAATTTGGCACGTGGCAATCCCTACATGACACGATATTTTAATAGAGATGAAGAGTATTTTTCAAATTATGGTCCCAGGGTTACTGTTATTGTCACTGAAACCCTTGCCTACTGTGATAGAGATGCTAGGTAAACCCTTGGAAAATGTCTGGGAGACTATGTAGATGCACATCTTGCAGAGTTTTGGAAATGAGAATATGTGCAATATATGGAAGATAAGAGACCAGATGCACATGAACAGAATGCTTTTATAAACAGTATTCCAATGCCTTCTGGATTTTTCCACTTTTTATGTGTGATACTACTATTTCATCATCACAGGAAATCACCGCTTCCCAGGACTTCTTTCAGGCCATGGTTGCTTCCTCTTCAACCAATAAGAAGATGATATTATTCCAGTTACCAGTCTTGGCCAAAAAGTGCGACATTGCCCTAATGGTATGTATGAACAGGTATTCTTATATTTTGATCAGCATACTGCAATACTAGGACACACTGTTCAAAATATCAGATATGTTGTTTCCTTATTGTTAATTTTTCATCCACGGTGTTTCTTGTGGGTAACTTTTGCTATTATTTTTGCGACTATAAGAGTGACGTGTTTCATGGCATTCTGGAACGTCAATCTTGATTCCATAGTCTTGAATAATCTTGTACTTTGTAGAGGGTTTTCTTTCTGTTTTTCTGCACACATTTCCTAAGCATTTGTTTCCAGTTCTAAACCCTCAGGCAACTAAAAAGCAACTGAGACAGTGTATCTGCTAGGCTACCTAGTGTCACAAAGTGCAACTTCAACACTGATAGGGATGTGCGATTTCTCTGCAGATTTCTTTCTGTCACCACATATTTGACATCTTTATATATATATATATATATATATATATATATATATATATATATATATATATATACCTTCTACCTCCCTACCTAATCTCTGTTAACCAAAAGTCCATTGAGCATGTTCTTGAGTCTCTGTTTGTTTGTCCTGTTCATTTGTTGCTTTTAGGTTTATATCTCACATAAAAGTGACACCATGATTTTCAACTTTTTTTAGTCTGGCTTATGTCACAAATGGCAGTATTTCATCTCTTCTTATGGCTGAGTAATATTCCATTGTATATATGTACCACAGCTTCTTAAACCAATCGTAGGATACTTCGGTTGCTTCCATGTCCTGGCCACTGTGAATAGTGCTTATGAACATCAGTGTGCAAATATCTTTTCAGATATGGGTTTTCAAGTCTTGAGGTAAATATCCAGTAGAGGGATGGCTGGATCATATAGTAGATTAATTCTTAGTATTTTGAGGAACCTCCATACTGTTTTCTATAGTAGCTATACCATTTTGCAGTTCCACCAGCAGTGGCTTCCTTTTTCTCCGCATTCTCTCCAACCTTTCTTATTATTTGTTCTGTTGATTATAACTATTCTAACAGGTGTGAGATGGTATCTCATTGTGGTTTCGATTTGCATTTTCCTAATAGCTAGCAATGTTGAGTATCTGTTCATATATTTGTTGGCCATTTGTGTGTCCTCTAGGGAGAAGTATCTGTTCAGGTCCTCTGCCCATTTCTTGATTGGATTGTTTGTTGTTTTGTTGTTATTGAGTCGTATGAGTTCTTTGTGTATTTTGGATATTAGGCCCTTATCAGAGGTGTTGCTTGCAAATATAATTTCTCATTCGGATGGTTGTCTCTTTACTTGTTGACAATTTCTTTTGCTTTTTATTCGTTGTAGTCCCATTCATTTATTTTTGCTTTTCCTTCCCTTGCCTTTGATGTTGAATTCATAAGATCCTCTTTAAGTCCAAGTCCCTTGAGTTTAGTTTCTATGTATTTTTCTATGCATTTTATTGGTTCCGGTGTTATATTCAGGTCCTTAATCCATTTTGTGTTAATTTTGGTGTGTGGCGATAGACAAAGTCTAGTTTCATTCTTTTGCAGGTAGCCTTCCAATTTTCCTAGCACCAATTATTAAAGAGGCTTTTCTTTCTCCACTGCGTGTTTTAGGCTTTTTTGCCAAAAATTATTTACCCATTTTGTTTCAGGAAGTGACACCCGACTGAGGATTTAGGACACTCAGACAACTTTGTTAGAGAAAGAGGGTGGGGTTCCTCTAACAAAGGCCGGTGGAGTGGGTGAGGTTAACAACTCCATACATGTACTCCCCTTAGTTGGATTATTACAGCTTATATACTTTTGCAGTGTCTGTGCAAGGGCACGTGATTCCTTTGTCTGAGGTTTCACATGTGCCTCCTTACTCAGGACAGGTAGGGGAGTGAAGGGGCTGCAAATGGTCTCTATTTCCAGGTCACTTTGACTTGTAGAACTTGTGATCTTGGTGTTCTCAACACTGTTATAGATTTCTTGGAACGATGGGACACTGAAGCTATAAGCAGAAAGTAGTATTTATTGATGCTGCCACTGGCTCAGCAGATTTCTATCCAAAGGGTGAGCTCTAATTGTAACATAACAAGCAACTTTACACAGCCTCGTTATTCCTTCACAGCTACAGAGGTAAGGAAGAACACCAGTTGGTTAGCAAGCCATCAATCAACAGACATGAACTGGAGAGTCCTTGAGTTGGGGGAGGTAACTGTGGGAAAACGTGTTAGCTAAAGATCACTGTGCAGAATGTGGGGGCAGAGAGCAGTTATTTCTGCAGGCCCTTTCCTTTGCATTTTCTTCAGGTGCCTCCTCACCTCTCTCATTCCCCTCTTTGAGACTCTAGACATTCTATTTTCATGCTATTCTCTCACATTCTCCACTAAACTATGCTTGGGGATCTCCTGATAATGGTGGGTAAATTATATGTAGGTTGCCGCTCACTGCTGTACTGTGGCTTCCACCATGGCTTTTAAGCTTTTTATTAGCAGGGGAAACAGACTCGGCCCCATCAGACAGATTCCTAGGAGTAGTAGAACAGCTCCTATTGAGGTATGAAACCTACCAAAAGCCAAAAACCATCTCCCCAAAAGGCTATTGGGGTTCCATCTGTGCCACACTTGTAGGGGCACATGTGCCAGTTTTGTTGTCTTTTCGACAATATCCTCAACTGCTTGGCCCTGGGCTGGTTAGTATACTCTAGTCTCTGAATGAGGCCTGACTAACACCTCGATTTTCCTGACTCCTCCCTACATTATTTCCCTTCAGAGATTTTATTCCCTTAAACTTAAGGGGATGTTGAGAGAAAAAGGTCTGTCTTCTATAACTTGTTCAAAGCTAAATTAGGGCTGTCGTCCCTGCCTGCTAGGAATAAAACTCCCTGAAAATCTATTCTAAGGGCCCCGGAGCCAGACAACGCGAGGTTATTCCAGCATGTCGAAGTGGTAGGAAGACTTGTAACCTAGAAGATATAAACTTAGCAAGAAAATAGAAATGGCAAGTCAAACTTAATAGTAGAGGTAATTGACAATGAAGTTACTTTTTCATGGCACTTTGTTAATTCACGTTCCCCAATTCCCTGGGATATGTGGACTTACCTAGTTTCTGGAACAAGAGCTTAAGATCTTCTGCAGGTTCACAGAAATGGGTTGCACTTTCTGGTTTATTTTCTGGAGAAGCCTGTGAGGACTGCCTTATAAGAAACTTGGTTAATTCAAGATAAGTGTACCTAGTCATTGATTCCTTGTACGTTGACAGCACTTGGGAACTTAAACAACCTTTGTAGGGCCTTGAGGGCTGACTATTTATTCCTGTCACTGTGCAGTTAGCATTGGAGAGAGGCCCATGGGATGAGTCAGGACAGAGTAAGTAGCTTTAGTATCTAGTAAAAAGTCAGTTTTTCCTCCTTGCCGTGGTGAGGTTTTCTAGGACTAGAGCTGGCAAGTGCTTGAGCCTCCATTGTTAGAAGAGAGAGCAGCTCCTCATGAGAGGCTTGCTGTGTGAGGCAAGGGCTTATGAGGTCCACCCCTCTTCAGCTTCCCAGAGCTGGGTGGACATTTACCCTTTTAGTGCCCTTCCTTCTGCAGTTTGCACATTGATTATGCCTCAGTCCCAACAATGCCACTCATAGCCAACCAAGGTTGAGGCTCTTTAGGCTTGCAAGGTTTTCATTGCCCAGGGTCATCTCGAGATGGTGCTTGTATTATGGCAGCTATAATTTGCACCCTTTTTTGTACTTTGCTTCCTTCTCTGCCCAGTCCCAGTTATTGGACACCTTAAAGACCTCTGGCACCAAGGCAACCTGCGGGGTTGGGGTTTAGGCCCCAACTTTTGAAGTTTCCATTGAATATTGGACACAGACCAAGTTATAAAATGTATAGACAGGAGTGTCTGGCCCTCAGACTTTGGGCTAATGTTAGTATATTCTCTAAAAACCTCATAAAACTGGTTGAGGCAACATAAAACACAGAAATTGCTTTAATTAATCATAGAATCTTTGTCTTCTACAGAAAACTTTTCCATAACATCAGTAGTAGACTAAAAGTCTAAGAAACATTAAAACACAACTCTAGTTTTGCATTAGCTTATTTTTGGCATTTAAATTTCCAATCTTGTTTAGCTTAATCACATAACATTTCCTCTCAGGATTTCTCTTCACAAGCCTTCTACTATTTTCTTCATTCCTTCAGTTTGCCTCTTTTCATTCATTCAGAAATAACCAACTGTAAGACAAACACCTTTCCTTTAATTTCTTTCAATACAAATCTCTATACCAAAAACATACATTTTCCTTTCTATCATAATTAGAATTCTTAACCAAACCGCCGTATTACATACACAGGCAAATATAGAACAGAGATTATGCACATACTCATATTTTCCCATCATCAGTATTTGTAACTTCAATGGGGGTGCATATCTAGTTTCCTCAGGGAGTGAGGAAATAAATGAGGTCCCAAGAGAACTTGGACGCCCTCAGTGTCCAAGGGCAAGGGGGAAGGAGAAAACTCTTGATTATTTTGAGATCTCTGGGAAGGTGCTTGTATAATTGTGACATCTAATAAGTCTGGGTCTTGGTAAAGGAGCGTAGAAGTATGTAGGGTACTTCTTCCGATTTTCCAGCTTCTTGCAAAAAAACAAAAATCAGAGAATAGCATCATAGCTTAGTGAATTGTTTACAAGCTAAATTTCTTGATTTCCCTCTCTTCTTTAGTTTGGAAAGAGGAGGGTCTCCTACAGGTCCTCATTTCAAAGAATTGCTGTTGCTGTATTTCGCTGACAGCTGGGCCACAGGGCTGCTGTTTTTGTCTTCCCTGAAGGGCACAAGCTGAGAAGTGCTCATGCTACTGATGAGGAAGAAGGAATAATATTTTTCCCTTACCATGAGTAGAACTTGGGCTGCCTGGGCAAAAGCACTGAACCTTAACCCCTAAGTTACCATAGGACACAATCCTAGCTATGTCTGAATCTGAAAGCATGTTACTCACCCCGAGTGGACTGTGTGCCCTGTGGCGTGTTGCTAGTACTGCATGGAAAGGCTAAAGGGGAACAGAAGGCAGCAGCACAGGTCTGGGAGTTCTGGTCCGAGGACATTAGTGAGTGCACGTTTGATTTTTTTTTCTCAAAGGCTTTCTGTTGTGTAGATTCCCAGAGCAGGAACTCCCGTTCTCCCTACTTTGTGGCTTCAGAGAGGGTTTTGGCTAGTACTGCAAAGTTGGGGATCCACAAACAGCAAAAACTCTACTGCACCTAGGTCTTCTCTAACTTGTCTCCTCCCTGGGGATAATTAGAGTTATAACAAGCCTAGGCCTAGGTATGTGCAAATCTAGCTGGCCATTGTCAGCAAAGGATATGGTATCCCTTAACTTCCTTAGCAGGTTGTGCCCTAACAAGGGCACTGGACAGTCAGGCAAGTACAGAAACTGATGCATAACTTCATGACCTCCTGTAATACATTTACTGGGCAAGCAGAATGTGTGTTCTGCTTGTCTCCCAGTGGCTCCTACAATGTCCACTCTACAGGTGGAGAGCAGCACTACTGGCCAAATCACCACCAAGTGTGTTCAGCCCATGTGTCAATCAGGAAGCCTATCAGTTGGCTCCTTACCATGATACCGACCATAGACTCATCAGGGGCCCCTGAGTCCAGTCACTCTCAGTCCAAGAGGGATTCCCCAGCTACATTAAACAATGTGTTTTCTCTTTTGGAGGTGTCTGTTAAGCATGCCTTTACCTTGTCCTGGCTGGGACATTCATTTTTCTAATGACCAGTTCCTCGGCATATGGCTCACTGATCACGGCGCAAGGCGGCTCCTCCAGACAGCTTTTCTTTTCTTTGCCCTGGTGTTAAAGGGCAGCAGTTATGAGCTCAGCCTGCTCTCACATACAATACTCATCTTCCTTTTTGGAGACAGCTTCCCTATTGACATATACCTTGTTGACTACTTCAAGGAGTTGAGAGATGTTCATTCCTGTGAAGCCTTCTAATTTTTGGAGCTTTCTCTTCATGTCTCCTGCACTCTGGCAAACAAAGGCCATATTAATCATTCTCTGGTTTTCTAGACTTTCCGGATTGAAAGGACAGATCCGATAGGCCTCACATAACCTCTCATAGAAGTCACCTGGATTTTCATCCTTCCTTTGTAAAGTCTCTGCTACTTTATTGATGTAGTGGCTTTCTGGCTTCCCTTTTGGAGGATTTAGAGGAGATCCTTTCTGTATCTTCTGAGCCATCTCAGGCCCTCCTCTGTATTTGGGTCCCACCTAGGATCCTCTCCTGGTATCTGGACCCTCACATATTCCTGGGGATTCTGGATTTGCCTTTTAGTCACCGCCTGATTATTCAGAATCTTTCCTTTGTGTTGGACAATGAGAGGAGCAATTGATGGCAATCTGCCCACATGAAATAATGGGTTTGAAATATGGACTGCCCAAGGTCTTTTGAGGTCTGCAGTTTTCTCTATATGAGGGAGTGTGGTGTTTTCAATTGAGAAGGTTGGTAGTAGTGAAAGATTGGTCCAATAGCAGCTGCTACTCTTTTATGTGCCCCTGCTCATTCATTATGGAGTTTCTCATTTCTCGCAGAAGCATCTGCATACTAGGCACTGTCTTTGAGTGCAACCTCCCAGCGAGGGAAGGATAACTTGGACCTGATTCTGCCACAGTGGGAGACACCTTGGGCCCCGATGAGCTTATATCAGGACTAGACTGATCAGCTGATGATGTGCCTGAGCAAGTAACAGTCCCTGGCTTGGACGGGGAATAAGGATTAATGACTGTAGTCTTGCCGGTGTATGCGATGGGGGAGCCAGGATTTCTACTTCTTGCTCATTTGTGGCTAAAATCTCTGGCACCAGTGGCAGCAATTGTTCTTTTGGTTTGGTGGAATGCTTCCCTGCCTGTGCTACCATCGCAGCGGAAATTTGACCTCTAAGCCAAAGGGAAAGGTGCAATACTAAAGCGAGTCAAGTACCTATGTAGGGGAACTGATCGGGATGGCTTGGATCTCTAGTGACTACCTACCTGCCACACCTTTTGCACAAGAGATCTATTCAGGCTTCCTTCTGCCGGCCACCCCACCCCAAACGTGGGCCATTCTAGTTCACACAAAGTTTTCAATTTCCCTGGAGACATAGTAACCCCATAATCTCCTGTATATACTTTCTTGAAGTTCCTGACCATCGTGGCTGGGGGAGTTGGCTTTCCCTCTGTGCCCTCCATGCCTCCCACAACAGGCAACAACCCTGTCACATTAAGGGTCGGAGGATAGGGTCGGGGAACTTTGGAGTGGACTTCACTCGCTTCGCTGGTCTCCAGCTGCACCCCTCGCGGAGATATTTCAGGTGCCTCTTAGCATTAGTGGGTGGGTATAAACCCCTGACCTGGATCACTGGAGTAGACTCCTCACAGAGATCCAGTGCCACCACCTTAAGCCATATGAGGTTCACCATGGACCCGCAGATCGGGGCTCAACTCTCACTTCGTGATCAGACGGCATCTCAATCATTCAGCACTCACTCTCTTTCATAAACCTCCCACCATTCCTTAACCTGTCCTGTGGAGAGTAAGCAGTCACTCCTCTTAACATGAGGATGCTCGGTTACTCTCCAAAAGGTGATTGGGCCACCCTTTGCCCAGTGTTAACCAAACACATTCCACCCTCTTCCCTGTATACTTGTGAAGTCACTATTTCCCTTAACAAATGTAGAGTACTCCCCCTAGTTAGATTTATTACAGCTTATATACTTTTGCAGTGTCCATGCAAGGGGCACGTGATTCCTTTGTCTGAGGTTCCATATGTGGATACTGGGAGCTTCAGGTGAAGGGGCTGCAAGGAGTGAGGAATTTCCAGACTACTGGTCTCATCTATTTACAGCTCATTTCGCCTTGTAGAACCCGTGATCTTGGCACTATCAACACTGTTCTCAGAGAGACAATACATTAAGACTATAAGCAGAAAGTAGCACTTATTGATGCTGGCACCAGCTCAGCAGATTCCTATCCAAAGGCTGAGCTCTAATTGCAACATAACAAGCAGTTTTACAGTCTTGTTATTCCTACACAGCTGCTGAGGTAAGGAAGAACATCAGTTGGTTGGCAAGCTGTCAATCAACAGACATGAGCTTGAGAGTCCTTGAAGATGGGGATGTATCTGTGGGAACATGTTAGCTGAAGAGCACTGGGCAGAATGGGAAGAGACAGAGCAGTTTTAACCAGCTGAGTTGGTTATTTCTACAGGCCCTTTCCTTTGCATTTTTTTTTCAGATGCCTCTTCTCATCTCTCAATATAAATATGGGTTTACTTCTGGACTCTCAATTCTGTTCCACTGTTCTGTGTGTCTGTTTTGCTGCCAATACCATGCCGTTTTGATTACTGGTCACTTTGTAGTGCAATTTGAAGTCAAGCAGAGTGATACCTTCAACCTCATTCTTTTTTCTCAGGATGGCTTTGGCAATTCGGGGTCTTTTGTGCATCCATACAAATTTGATGATTTTTGTTCTATTTCTTTAAAAAATGCTGATGGAATTTTGATGGAGTTGCATTAAATCTGTATAATGCTTTAGGTAACATGGTCATTTTAAGTATTTTGATTCTTCCAATCCAAGAACATGGAATATCTTTCCATTTCTTTGTATCTTCTTCAATTTCTTTTAGTAGAGTCTTGTAGTTTTTATTATATAGGCCCTTCACATGTTTCGTTAAATGTATTCCTAGGTATTTTATTCTTTTTGTTGCAATTGCAAAAGGAATTTTTTTCCACTTCTTTTTCTGATGCTTCATTTTTAGAGTAGAGGAACGCTATGGATTTTTGATTGTTGATTTTGTGTCCAGAGACTTTACCGTATTTGCTAATTGTGTCTAGTAGTGTTCTTGTGAAATCTTTTTCTATATAGAGAAACATGTCATCCACAAGTAGTGACAGTTCGACTTCTTTGTTTCCTATGTGGATGCCTTTTATATCTTTCTCTTGTCTGAATGCACTAGCTAGAATTTCCAATGTTATATTGAATAACAGTTGCAATAGTGGACATCCTTATCTTGTTCTTGATCTTAGAGGGAAGGTTTTTAGTTTTTCACCATTAAGTATAATGTCGGCTGAGAGGGCTTGTCATATATATATGGCCTTTATTATGTTAAGGAACTTTTCTTCTATACTGATTTTCTTAAGTGTTTTCATCATAAATGGAGGCTGTATCTTTTTTTTTTTACTCCTATAGCATCCAGTCTTCCTAGGTGATCTCCCATCCAAGTACTAACCAGGCCCAACCCTGCTTAGCTTTCGAAATTAGATGGCATTGGGCATGTTCAGAGTAGCATGGCCATAGACTGGATGCTCTATCTCATCTAATGTTTTTCCTGCATATATTGGCATGATCATATGATTCTTATCTTTTAATTTGGCGCATCACATTATAGATTTGCGTATGCAAAACCATCCCTGTGCCCCTGGGATTAAGCCCACTTGATCGTGGTATATAATCTTTTTAATATGTTGCTGTATTCAGTTCGCTAGTATCTTATTTAGGATTTTTGCATCTGTGTTCCTGAGAGATATTGGTGTGCAATTTTCTTTGTGTGTGTGTGTGTGTGTGTGTGTGTGTGTGTGTGTGACATCTTTATCAGGTTTTGACATCAAGGTAATATAGGCCTCCTAAAATGAGTTGGGAAGTGTTGCCTCCTCTTCAATTTTTTGAAAGAGATTGAGGAGAATAGGTATGTATTCTTCTTTAAGTCCAGGACCAGATGGCTTACTGGCGAAGCCATCTGGTCCTGGACTTTTACTTTTTGGAAGATTTTTGATGATTGTTTCAGTATTTATACAGCCGAGAGGTGTTTTTATATTTTCAAGATATTCTTGATTCGGTGTAGAAAAATGATATTTTTCTAAGTCCTGGTCTATTTCTTCTAGGTTATTAAATTTGTTATTATATACTTTTTCGTAGTATTCCTGCATGATTCTTTGTATTTTTGCAGTATCTGTCATAATTTCCCCCTCTTTCATCCCTGATTTTATTTGTGTTCTTTCTCTTTTTATTTTAGCGAGTCTAGCCAGGGGTTTGTCAATTTTTTTAAGCTTCTCAAAGAACCAGCTCCTTGTATTTATTTTTTCTATTTTTTTTTCTTCATTTGTTTTCAATTTCATTTATTTCTGCTCTAATTTTGATGATTTCTTTCTTTGTGCTGACTTTAGGCTTCATTTGTTTTTTCTTTTCTAGTTTGTTAAGTTGAAGCATTAGGTTGTTTATTTGGACTTGTTTTTGGAGGTAGGGCTGTAATGATATGCACTTTCCTCTTATGACTGTTTTTGGCCTGTCCCAAAAGTTTTGATTGTTGTACTATCATTATCATTTATTTCAATGTATCTCTTGATCTCCCTTTTTATTTCCTCTATGACCCTGTTATTCTTCAGTAGCATGTTGTTTAACCTCAATGTATTAGTGATTCTTCCTGATTTCTTTTTGCATTTGATCTCCAGTATCAAAGCATTATGATCAGAGAATATGGTTGTATGATTCCAACCCTCTTATATTTGTTGAGACTAACCCTGTGTCTCGATATGTGATCAGTCCTTGAGAATGTTCCATGTGCACTAGAGAAGAATGTTTAAGCAGCCGTTTTGGGATGGAAGGCTCTGTAAATATCAATGATGTCCTGTTGGTCTAATGTGTCATTTAAGGATGTTATTTCCTTATTGATTTTCTGTTTAGATGATATCTAAAGATATCATCTAATGATATGCAGGTCCCCTACTATAATAGTGTTTCTTTTCATCTGTTTCATCTGTTTCTCCTGGTAGTTCTGTTAGTAAGTGCTTTACATATTTTGAGGCTCCCTGATTGGGAGCATAGATATTAATACGTGCTATGTCTTCTTGGTTTATGATTCCCTTTATCATTATGAAGTGTCCCTCAGTATCTTTCCTTACCTTTATTTATTTTTGAGTCTGCTACATCCGATATAAGTACCACTATTTCCACTTTTCTCTGAATGTCATTTGCTCGAAATATCGTTTTCCACCTTTTCACTTTGAGTCTATATTTGTCTTTGGAACTGAGATGTGTCTCCTGGAAGCAGCATATGGTTGGGTTTGGTTTTTCTATCCAGTCTGCAACTCTGTGCCTTTTTATTGGTGAGTTCAATCCATTTACATTTAGGGTGATTATTGAAGTAAGAGGTCTTCTTACAGCCATTTTAGCTTTTGCTTTCTGGTAGCTTGGTGTTACCATTGCTTCCTTGCCTTGTGTTTCTGTTTTCTTTATTTTGGGTGGCTTTTGCCTCTGGTTCTTTTTGCTTTTTGTTATATATGTCAGTTCTGAATATTTGGTGTGTGGTTACCATTATGAATATGGTTATGAAAAGGTTATATATGTGTGTGTGTGTGTGTGTATAAACACACACAATCTTATGCATGTGCCTTATCTCCTTTCTCCTTTGCAAATTTGGATCTTTAAATCCTCCCCTTCTCAGTCATTGTTATCTCAATTTGTCCCTATGTATGCTGAGCATTCATTGTTATCTTGCTATATCAATTCTCTTCTTATTATTTATGCTCATAATCCCTGTTCTTGATAAAGGTTGTACTTCTCTGCTTCTTTTTGCTTGATAATCACTTTACTCTTAATTATGTATATATTATTTGTATTCTTATTTTGTTTTATGTGAGGCGACACCTTTCAGTATTTCCTGTAGTTCAGTCCTCGTAATGGAGAATTCCCTCAATTTTTGTATGTCTGGAAAGATCTTAATTTCTCCTTCATATCTAAAGAAGAGCTTAGCTGGATACATTATTCTAGGCTGGTAGCTCCTTTCACTTAACAGTTTAAATATTTAACTCCATTCTTTTCTGGCTTGTAAAGTTTGTGCTGAGAAGTCCCATGATAATCTAATGGGTTTTCCTTTATGTGTTACTGTCTTCTTTTCCCTGGCTGCCCTGAGAATATTACCTTTGTCATTGAATTTTGATAATTTTAATACAATGTGTGTTAGTGAAGTCCTTTTAAGTTTAGATAATTGGGTGTTCTGTTGACTTCTCGAATTTCAAGCTCAAGCTCATTCCTTAGATTTCGGAAATTTTAATTCAGTATTTGTCTGAAAATGCTTTCTAGTTTCTGTTCTTTTTTTCACCTTCAGTAATGCCCATTATTCTTGTTTCCTCTCCTGATGGTATCAGCTATTTCCTGAACTAACTTACTTTCTTTCTTTCTTTCTTTCTTTCTTTCTTTCTTTCTTTCTTTCTTTCTTTTTCTTTTTTCTTTTCTTTTCTTTCTTTCTTTTCTTTTCATTCTTCAGTTTCTCTCTTTGTCCTTTGGATTTATTTCTAGTTTTCTGTCTTTGGTATCACTGATCCTTTTCTCCATTTGGTCGACTCTATTTCCTGAGCTTGCTATTTTATTTTTCAACTCTTACAGTTTGTTCTTTATTTCCAGAAGGTCTATTTGGTTCCTTTAGAGGGTTTCAGTCTTCTTGTTCCACAAATCTAGTTGTTTTTTCAATTCCTGAAATTGTTGATTTGAGTTGCTTTGGATCTCATTGACTTTTTTCAAAAGTACCATCCTGAATTTTCTGTCATTCAAGTCACATATTTCTATGTCTATAAGCTTATTTTCTAGAGATTTTTCTCATTCTATCTGATCTTCCTAGTCACCTTGGTTGTTCATGGTCTTTAATAGACTATTTCTCTGCCTGGGTATTAATGGAAATGTATTCTGCTTTTTTTTTCCAGAAAAAAAAATGTTTATTATATAATGGTCTCTCCTTAGCCTGCTGCAAAGAAGGCAATTTTTTTTGGTTCCCAGTAAATGACGTCTAAGCCTCTTAGATCCCTGCTTCATATAAAGCCTTAAAAATATCTATCTATCTATCTATCTATCTGTCTGTCTGTCTGTCTGTCTGTTTGTTTGTTTGTTTGTTTCTTATTATTTTAGGTGAGGCAACCCTAGGTTGACCTCACAGATTGCAAGGAACTTGTCAGCTTAGAAGCTCTTATTTTTCATTTTTTACATCTATAGCACCCGGTGTTTCTTGGTAGTTTCCCATCCAAGTACTAACCAGGCCTGATCCTGCTTAGCTTTCTAGATCAGATGGAATGGGGAGGGATTGGGCTTGTTTAGGGTGGCATAGCCATAGATGTCTTTTTATTTTCTGATAGATATTTAATCACATCCACTTACCTCAATTTCTTTCTCTGTCAGTGTTAACAACAGTTTTGGTAGCCTTTGCACAGATTTCCCCAGTGCTACGTGGTGATAGGTCTTGGAGGGTATGAGAGAAGGAGTCATCTGGGTTGGGAGTTGGGGACTGCAGTTCAGCTTCGGTTTTCCAACCCGGGCAAGTAAAAATCAACTTTTATTTCACTGCTTTCCTGTCACGCTTCTCTGCTTTCTACCCTGATGATTAGGCCCTGCTGCTGGCTGCTAGAAGTTCTAGCACTTCTAGGCAGGTTGATCAGGGAAGTCGCTGCACCTTCGTCCCTCCCCTTCCTTCTGCAGGGAACTCGGGCAGCTGTGAGAGGCAGCTTCTTTATTTCTCTGAGTCCACCGCCCAACAGCTGCGGTCTGACCTGTGGTAGCTCTAATGTGCAGATCCCATGCTCAGATGTGCTGGTTTGCAGTTTGGGTGTTTTTTTGTTGTTGTTGTTGAGTTTTACATATTCAGCTTATTGTTGTTTCGGGGGAGAGATCTGAGGATGTTTCTCAGTCTCCCATGTTTCCTCATCGTGTCCACAAAGTATCATTCTTTTAACATATCCTCTTCATTTTGGAGCTGGAGAGTTGGAGCTCTGGGAGTTGACATAATTTGCTTGAGTTCAAAACCTTCTTCCAGATGACTGTGAACTCAAGTTTTCCAGCTTCAAAGAACATGTTCTTTCTGCAACGTCATGCCAAGTCCCTTCTCCTTGGAGGGTTGTCACAAATCATTGTTGCTGCCATCTTTGTCTTCAGGGCCACTTTGAGAAACACTCAAGTCTGACTCAAGTGGACTTCAAGATAAAATGATTCTTAATAGTCTTACAACATCAGAATATTTTTACATCAAATAGTTTATAGTGTGCGTCTGTTTTTCTCAAAGACTGTTGGCTATTTTAAATGAATTTTCTGTATTTGTAGTCTTGCCATGTGAACAAAATTATGTATATTTAATAAGGCACTTTTGCTAAGTGTTCTAATAGTGTTTATTACTATTTAAAATAGTCTAATTATAGTAAAAAATATAGTACAATATTTGATATTCTCTATGTAATACCCATATGAAAATAATTTTCTTTCATAACTCAGTACTAGGACTTTTTAAAATACCATAGCATTGATATTTTTCCTTTTTCTGATAATGATAATGATAATGATTATGACGATGATGATAATGGCAGTATTAGTAATACTTTATCTCCACCTTGAGAGTCATTAAGCTGAGTCATATTTGAAATAATGAAACTACCATGTATTTATTGTTGTTCATGTATTCGTTCATTTAATCTAATCAGTTATTATTGATTACGAGGTTATTGATGAGAAACTTTAGCTCAAAATGGGTAAGTGACCAGTGAAAGATCACGCAGCGTACATGGAGTATTACTAGTATTTGACCTAGGCTCAAGAGGTTTTGCTTACATTTTTTATTGCCTATAAGTGAGATCGCTATTTGTTTTCTTTCTCTGATTTATTTCTCTTAGCACAGTGCCCTCCAGGTTCATCCATGTTGCCCTCCAGCACTTCATTTTCTCAATTAGTACTGTATCTTTAAGACATTCTTTTGTTTTGTGACCCAATGTGACACCTAACAACTAGAGAACATTTCTTAAAGTGGATAAAGGTAAATTCAAGACAAATAACAGGACATCCTTTTTCACATAGTTAAGCAACAGAGATTAATGGTGCAAGTCTAATAAAATTCAATTATACAAATTAAGTATTTAGTCAAATATTTTTTTGAATCAAGAGGAAAAAGTAACACACAATCCATATTGAAAAGAAGTTAAAGGCAAGAAAAGCAACCAGTTTCAAAAAACTGAAATAAGTACATAAGTTAAATATTTATTTATTTATTATAAATGTTATTATGTGTATAAAATTAAAGATGGCCAAACCTGGCAGATAAAAAATTTAAAAAGACTTTAGAAAGATATTTAAGTATATACTATAATTAACTTTCCATAATTGCATTTGCTTTCATAATTTATGGCATGGAAATACTATCATAATTTTTATTCCATGGTTTATTTAAAGCATTAAATTAAATATGATTAAATTCTGCATCAGTCTCATAGTAAATATTGACTTAAACATAGTTGATATGGAAGTATGGTATCTAATATTGTAATAGTGTTGTTTGTTAGATGAATATATTATTAAAAAAAGCTTGAAACACTTTTCAATTGTTAAAGTTGGATAAATTATTTTATAGGAAATTTATAATCATTGACTATCAATAGCGTAAATATTCATCTAGCCGTTTCTATAAATGTTAATTTTAGAGATTTTTTTATAACTGCTAATTAGATATATCATTTAAACGCTTATTTAATGTACTCTCTCTGGAGTTTATAAAATGCATATATCTAATATCTTTATTATTCATGGTAGCCAAGGCATGGAAACAACTGAAATGCCCTATGATAGATGATTGGCTGCAGAAGAATGGTACATATATACAATGGAATATTACTCAGCCATAAAAAAGGAGAAATACTGCCATATGTGACAACACGGGTGGACCTTGAGATAATCATGCTTAGCAAAATAAGGCAGACATAAAAAGTTGGAATCATATTATTTCACTCTTGTAGGATGTAAAACTGAAAGCAAAAAACGAACAAGACCAACAAATAAAAACTGATAGGCACAGACAACAGTTTAGTGGTTACTAAAGGGAAAGGGAAATAGTAGAAAAGGGTAAAGGGACTCAAATATATGGTGACAGAAGATTTGACTTTGAGTGGTAAGCACACAATGCAATATACAAATAATGTGCTATCAAAATGTACACTCGAAACCTATATAATCTTATTAACCAATGTCACTACAATAAATTTAATTTAAAAAGGATAAAATATAAGTATATATATTATTATGGCAGTTTCTATCACTTTAGAAGGTGTTTATATATTTGTGTTACTTTCATGTACTTGGTAACATGTGCAAAGTATTTGTAAACATGAATGGTTGAGTTATATCATTAAAATTATAAGACTATAATACTTTAGTGCCTATTAAATCAAGTAAAAGGAATTACAAGAACATTATAATTAAAAGAAATAGCACCAATTTAATGTTATTCTGCTGGAAGAATTGTTATCAGTGTCCTCTGTTGATTTTGTGATATTAGACATATCATTTATGAATGACTTTTTTTAAAGTGGCTTCCATTATTGCAGAAAATCATAATGTGCAATAGGTATTTACTCCAGAGCATTTTTTAGCATAAATCACCACGAATAAAAAACATACTATTTCTTATCCTCTAGGTAATGTGAGAAAAGTATATTTTGAGATTCGGGATGAAAATGGTCATCTTCCAGTATTTCATATAAAATTCTACATCGGAGATGTATCTGAAGATGCAAGAATGTTTGCTTCTTTGCTAAGAGTTAAGGTATGAGAAGTATATTAAGATACAAAATTAAAGTAAAAGCTACGTGTTGAAATGTTGCAGAGAAACTATAACGATGTTGTTTGGATTAAATGTTTTTATTCCTGCTTAAACAAAATTGTAAACTTGGAGATCTGCGAGGTTAATTAGTCAAAATAAATACAGGTTAATTGTGAGGTGAATACAAAGCAAATTTTGAGGTTTTATTTTTACTACAATATAAGAACAAATGATTTATACTGTGTTATACTGAATAAGAGATTTAAAATATGTGTTTCCTCAGAGGTCTGTATGATTCTAATAGGTTTTATTCAGAGTAACTCCAAAGACTCTGATGAGGAAGTTTCTAGTGGCAAATATAAAGTTACCATTTTCTAATAGAATAAATAATGTAATAAGTTCTGAAATTATTTTTTCTACAATAATTTTTATAATTCAAAATGCTAAGTATATGAATGTAAAACAACACTACCGCTTTTAGTACTTTACTAAAACTTTAAAAACTTTGATATGTCAGAAAAAAATTGCTAACCAACAGAATTAAAAAAAAAAAACAGTCCAAGACTAAAGTTGTTAATTTTCCATTTTTCCCTAATTGGTTATTACCAACTAAGTATAAAAATTTTTAATGATTGAAGGTACATAAAGTTGCAAAGGTTTTATTGCTAAGAAATAAATGTATAAATATTACTTAAATTTGAAGTAAATTACAGCATTTTAGATTTTAAATTCTGTTATTTTTTAAAATAATTTCAAGAATTTTTAAAAATAGCTATTAACATACATGCATAAAACCTAAATTTCCCTGAGCAAAACCAGCTATTGTTTGCCTATAGTTTTGCACATGAACATTTGCCTTTCTTTTTCTATTACCAGAGCTCTTTTTGCATGTAGTTTTATCACCTTAAACACTCTGAGAGAGAGAAAAATCAACCAAGCAAATAAAGCTTGCAAAATAGCTTTTTGTTGTGTGTGCAGGATAGCTTTTCCACAGTGCCAAACACTGACTTCTGATTTCTAATATGAATGACCAGTTTTAACTAAAAGTGCTCCACAAAGTTAAATCAATCACATTGTGTGTGTGTGTGTGTGTGTGTGTGTGTGTGTGTGTGTGTATCACATTACGATTTATAAGTAACACTTTTTTGGAGTTGATTTTTATCTTATTTTATATTTTAGTTCCATTAATTATTGATGGATTCAGTTCATTTATTTAATCAGTAAATATTTTTGAGTACTTAAAGTGTGCACTGCTCTAGAAGTTGGACATAGCAATCAAACAAACAAAAAATTATGACCCTACTAATACAAACTACTGAAATAAACAAATAATATATCGAGGTAATCGGTGGCTATTTAATACAAATTCATGTGGTCAAGAAAAAGACTTGTTGATTCCTAGGTATGGAGCATTCTGGGCTTTCCAGTATAAAGTCTCTGGAGCTCGAGGGAACTTGGAGGTCAGTGTGACTGAAAGACTGGTTGGAAATGACATTGGAAATATAGTCCAGGACTACAATATGAGGTTTATTCTAGAAATTTTAGAAAGAAAGTTGTTAAATGGTTTTGTCCAAAGGGGTAACATAATCCAATATAAAAGGATTGGAAGTGGGAGTGAGTTAGTACTATCAGAAAGGAGTAGAAACAGAGCATACTGTATTTCTTTCCAGGTAAGATTTGATAGCATCTTAAATCTTGGTAGTAGACAAGAGAGATGGTGATAAGGGAGTCCAAAGATAGCCAAAAGGATTTGCTGGTGGATTTGCTGTGGTATATTAGAGAAAATAAAAAATGACTTGTGAGTTTTTTGTTCTGAACATTTCTCCCCCCGGGTATGGTGGTGGCAGAAATCAAGAGCTAATTTTTGGAGATTTTATGTTTGTGAAAGTTTTTCAATGTGCAAGTATAGTTCTTGGCATGACAGTCACAGGTGCTGATCTAGGTTTGGGGGAAAAAATCATGCATTCAGAATGAAATCACCTAGAAAATGAGTGCAGATAGAAAAATCCAAAGACTTTTCCCTAGTTACTCAACACTTAGAAGTCAGCAAGAGGATTCATCAAAGGATACTAGAATTCACTTTCATGTGATAGCAAGAATACTAAGCAAATGTAGAATTTATGCACCATGTAAAGATCAAGATTCCTAATGGAAGGGAATGATCAACTGTCACTTGCTGCTGTGAATAGAATGCCCCTGTGGATTTTTACATGAACACTTATGATAATAAAAGTATATTGAAGTAAGAAAGAAACCGGTAAGCCAAATGCTAAAATATCCCATTATTCAAGGGATCATTAATGAGATCAGTAGATGACTTGATCAAGAGAGTTTAGTGGGTAATGAATTAAGATGATAGCATTTACTTCAGGGGAATTAGTAAAGGTGGCAAAGGAGATCGAATAATATTCTATAAACAATTCAAAGACATAAATATACCTGCTATCTACCCACCCCTAGGATCTGCGCTACATAAAGTATGGGAACAACTGTTTGAAGTAGCAGTGTCTTCTATTGGGTAGAGGTACAGTATAGGAAGAATTAGAAAGTAATATTTCTAGGTAAGATTGAATTTTTAGGGGATATTGCTGATAATGGACTATAAATTCCAAAAGGTCCTCAGGAAAGTTTGGTGGTGGAGGTAAAGGTGAAATGGAAAGAAGTATCTGGATGGTGAGAGATGTCTTAGAGTGAACACCTGG
Organism: Rousettus aegyptiacus; assembly: GCF_014176215.1. Classification (NCBI taxonomy): domain Eukaryota; kingdom Metazoa; phylum Chordata; class Mammalia; order Chiroptera; family Pteropodidae; genus Rousettus; species Rousettus aegyptiacus. The sequence goes on along the minus strand of NW_023416310.1, from coordinate 69,157,451 downwards.
ATTTCCTGTGATAAATAAACACAGTGGAATTGAGTGTTTCTCTAAGATTACTGAGAACTCTCCAGGGAACTCTCCCCTCAATCTATCAGTGAATTATTCGGGCTAGAGAAAGGGGTGTTTTTCAGGAAATCAAATTCATGCAACGTAGTATTCTACATAAGCTGAAGAGAGGGAGAAATAAGGAGATAGAAAGTTTAGCAGCATATTGAAGTAAGTATATACTATAATAAGTAATTCCATTAGGAAAGCACAAATTGCCATGTGGATTCCAAGAAGGAGACATTTCAATTGGTGAAATAGCATAAATGGTTTTGTAGAGAGTGAAAGATTTGTATGACACTGAAGGATGGTTAGAATTTTTCAGTGAATCTTTTTAGTAGTTTATTTTATTATTAGTTTCAAGAAAACAGTATATTGCTTAGAAATTTATATAGTTTAAGAAACAATCCCCCAATTACTCAATTTTCCCTCTGGCTCTACATATAGCCATTACATTACATTACTGCTGACTACATTCTCTATGCCGTGTTCCCCCAAACCATGACCATTATTCAACTACTAATTTGTTCTTCTTTAACTCTTCAGTACTTTCTCCCTAAGCTAGCTGGGACAGTGAAAAAGGCCATGGCTGTATCCCTTGGATAAAGACACATGAAGATTGCTGAGGTTAAGGAGGTCTCTCCACCAGGTTCTTAAGGCCTTGAGAGGCCTTTGCTTTGACACCTTTCAAAACTGGGCCTAGCTCAGACTACTCTGCGTTGTGACTTCCTGGCCTCAGAAGAAAGGGAGTGTGCCTGAAAGCATGGCTGGAGGCAGATACGTGGGCTATGGCATTCTGAGGTGCTGGCCAGGTTTAATAACATATGACCCAAACCTCTGCCCCAGGACACAGTCCCTGGCTGCCCCAGCTCAGCTGGGCAGTGGGCTTGACAGCCAAAGTCCCAGGAGCAGGGTGCTTGTTGGTAGATCAAAGGCCTACTGTAGCCAAACAGACTGTCCTGGGCGATGGATGGGGAGGGGAGAATGGGCTGCCTCTGTTGGACTAGGTGGCTGAGGATCACTGGTGTGTAGAGGGAGTAAGGAAGGTGGTCAAATGAGAGGAAGGAGGGCAGTAGAACTGGAATCAAGGGAGTATGGATATGTGGAGTAGCAAGGGAATGGTCTTCATGGAGTTCAAAGAAGGTAAAAGGACCCTGGGAGCAGACTTGGATCTAGAGATTAGAAGGGGTGTAGAATGTGGTATCTAGAAAAAGAGAGGTGCTGCTGAATTATGAGAAGACGCAGCAGAGGAAAGAAAGAGATAATCCAGGCCTGACCCTAATCAATTCAATGGACTACAGTCGTGATTAATTGACAGCTAATCCTGCCTCTGAAAAGTGCTCATTGGACAACTTGCCTCTGCCAATCTTTGGCTTGGAGGAGCTTAAGCCCTGTTCAGTGGCACTTTCAACCTAGAGCTTCCCTCTGGGGATCCCAAGTGCCCTAGGCCTGGCAGTGAAGAGTTTACAGAAGAGTATAGGGAGGACAGAGAATAAACTCAGAGAATAAACTCCAGGGAGGAATGGGAGGGAGGAACCAGAGACTCGTGTTCACTTCCGAAATCACTCAGAAGGTCTGGAGCAAGAAAATGAATATTGGTGGTGCGGAATCTCAAGGCAGGGATGAGCTGGGAAGCACTCACAGACCTTTAGGGGTTTATGCAGGTGCCATTTCCCAGGGTGGGGGCAGGGCGGTGACCCACAGATTTCCCAATTCCTTGTTCTTTCCAGGCCTGGTACCCCACAGGATTGACATAACAAGGAAAACTATCATCCTGGCCCTTTTTAAAGACATGATTAGTTCATATTTACTGCCATGCTAGCTGGTAGGTGGTGATAACAGCCTTGACCAGGCCATGGGCAGTGGCCTCATTTCACTGGGAGAGTGTGATTTGTGTGTCCTATTCTGAAAATGTCAAGCCAGGACTGAAGCATATGTATGAGACCTTGGGTAAGAGCATGAATGTCAATGACCTGGAAGCTCAAGTCAGGGGTGAGATGGGATACTGACCGGTGGCACCACAGACATTTAGAGATTTACGCAGGTGACATTTTCAAGGTGGAGGCACTGTGGTGACTCCAAGACCTCCCAATTCCAGGCCTTTCTAGGCTTGGAACACAGGGTATTCGACATAACAAGGCCAGCTCTTGTCCTGGGCCTTCTCTGAGACGTGGTTACTTCATACCTACCGCCATGCTGGCTGCTTGGTGGTGATAACAGCATTGGCTGTTCCATGGGCAGTGGCCTCATTTCACTGTGAGTGTGCCATTGGTGTGTCCTGAACTGAAAATGGCAGGCCAGGACTACCATGTACATACCAGGACTCTATCAATAGTCAACCCGTCCTGGAGAGGTCACGAGTGTGTCTCACCACCTTGTCCCCAACCTGATCCCAGTGTGAACCAGTGATACTTGCTTTCTACTCTCCATAGGCCTCTGTGGTCCTGGATTTCCCAGGAGAGTCAAGGCTCACCACGGCTGCCCTGTGTACTGCCCAGGGTTCAACCTTTAGCCGTCGACATCTTGTGAGGCCAGCCTCCACTGCCACACATTAATATCTTTGACCTACCTAATCATGGTTATATCTGCATTGTATTTGCACAAATGCCATAAACTGTCCCCTTTAGGCCAGTAGCCATCTTAGCCACCGATGTTTAGTATGGAGTCAGGATGTCTCCAGACATCCCTGGGAATTTTCTGAAATGCATTACTCCTGGATCTCAGGCCTATGCCAGTTAGGAATTCCTACTATTGCCCGAACATTTTGTGACTGGCCATTTCGAACGGTTTTCATCCCCGTTAAGAAAAGGACACTATGTCAGACCACACGCACGGCAATGGGGCCCTTATGATTTCACACGCATGTGGACTCAAAAAGGAAAACAAGATGCTGACAAGCAAGCAAACAAACAAACGAATGAACAAAAGCCATTTCAGAGCCTCAGACATGAGATCAGTATGAATCAGAGACTTAGGGTAGTAGAGGAAGAGCTACATGTGTGTAAATGGGCTCAGCATTTGGGAGAAAGGGACATATGAGGCAGCGGGTGCTGAGCAGCCCATGCAGGCGACATATGATGGAGCAAAAGGCAGCGCCCCTGATATGTTGGTAAGGATTTAAGCTACGTACCCGTGGTAGGTTTCTTTGAGTACAATGAACAGACCATAGCAGGTTTGGAGGCACCTGACCCTAGTCTGGTATTCTCCTGACAACAGACTTCTGGACTCATTGGACATTGTTTGGATTAGCTGGGACTGTTTTCCATCCTGCCACAGAGGCACCTAGCAGAGACTATTGGAGTCAGCTGAGTGCTGTTTCAAACAAAGCAGCTCTAACCTCAGGTCTCCTATGTATGTGCATCACATTGCTCCTGTGTTTTGAAAATGAGAAGGACTCCAATAGGATATTTTTGACTCTTCCTGAAAATCATCTCCTCTAGAACCAGAAGAGAGACAGGGAAAACCATTTTGGAATAGGAGAGGGAGTAATAGAGAAAAAAAAAGTCTAGTACGCTGCTGACAGAGGGACACTCAGGACACTTTCCCAATATGTTTAGACAAGTTCAACCTTGGAGAACAAACAACAACCTTGTCGAGAGAAAAGGGTACTTGGGAGTCTTGTTTTGATGGCCTTGCACCTAATATGGTCTCTCGGAGATCCCGGTAGATGCCAAATTTCTCATAATCGTGCCCTGCCGAGGTGTTTCCCTCTATCCTAAACTCTATCGTCATTGCTCCCAGAAAACACTTCAGATTCCTTAAGGGACTGTACAGGACGTGAGGCCTTTCCCTAGGCAAAAAATTGCTCAATGGATCACTGGGTCAATTCTTTTCAGACATCAAATGAGAATGGAAGTGGAGGAGGACAAAGGTGCCAGAGAGTCAATTGCTGGCTGCTGTGTGTCTAAGGACTCTGGGCCCACTACTGAGTTCTCTGGAATTCACATATGATATCTCTGGCCAATAGAAATGTGATTCACCTCGTACGGCTTTTTAAAGTTGATGAGACATTTCATACATGAAATAGAAAGGAAAGGTGATGTCCAAGGTTACCTAGGAGCTAATGAGAGGTACCCTACTCACTACCAAGGAAAACATTTGAGAGACGCCACAGCTAGTACCCTTCTCAGCAGTCTTGGCTGAGCTGTGACCTGAGTTATAATGGGCCTCTCTTGGTCCCCGATGGAGGGAGTATCAGCCACCTCCTGAAGACAGGAAATTCTGGTTCTGACCTGGATGATGGCCTGAGCAGGCTGCAAGGACCCATGGTTGTGGGAAGCCAGCTCATGAAGCTCCATCTAATGAGTCTGAGCTCAAGTGTGTTAAGTGTAATGATTTTATCTGATGTGTTTCTTTATTTTACTCACACAAAGTGGATGAACAATGCACCATGACATTAAAAAAAAAAAACAGGAATTTCGTAGGAGTCTCATAGAAATGTTAAATCAGGCACAACACGAGGTTACTCACATACCTCCACAAGCCTGTATATCACACAACTACATCTCTATCTCCCACACTTAGACACATACAAACATACCCAAAATCACACACACTTACACACACAGGGACACTGTAACCTGCGAGACAGAGCCTATTTGAGCCCAGTACTTACGGAGTGAGGGAGATAGAACAGATCCCCTACAACCAAAGCCAGCTGGGACAGGGAGGAATGCCGTGACTGTGCTCCTTGGATACAGAGACATGAAGACACTCATAGTCAAGGAGGCCTCTCATACTGGCTTTAACAGCCTCCAAAGGCCTTTCCCTTTGGCAGTCTTTACATCTGGACCTGGCATGGTCTCCTCAGCCTTGTGACTTCCTGTCCTCAGGAGGAAAGGGAATGTGCCTGACAGCATGGCTGGTGACAGGGATGTGGGGAATCACATTCTGAGTTACTGGCCATGCCTAATAACATATGACCCAAACCTCTGCCCCCAGAACCCAGTCAATGTCTGCCCCAGCCCAGATGGGCAGTGTGCTTGACAGCAGCCAAGGTCTCAGGAGCAGGGTGCTTGCTGGTGGACCAAAGGCCTGCTGTTGGAAACAGACTGTCCATGGTGAGATTGGGGAGGGGAGAATGGGCTGCCTCTGTTGTACTAGGTGGCTGAGGATCACTGGTTTGTAGAGGGAGTAAGGAAGGTGCTCAAATGGTTGGAAGGGCAGTAGAATGGGCAGCAAGGGAGTATGGACACATGGAGTAGGAAGGGAATGGGCTGCCTGATGGCCAAAAAAGACGGAAAGACCCAGGTAGCAGACTTGGATCCTGAGGTTAGAAGGAATATGGAATGAGGCATCTGGGAAAAAGAGAAGTGCTGCTGAGTCAATGGAAGACACAGCAGAGGAAAGGAGGAGGAGAGAACCCCAAGCCTGACCGTAATCAATTCAATGGACAACAGCTATAATTAATTGACAGCTAGTCCTGCCTCCAAGGTGTGCTTATTGGGCAACTTGCCTCTGCCAATTATGGGGCACAAAGAAGCTGAGGTCCTATCCAGTGGCGTCTTCCCACCAGAGCTCCCCTCTGGGGTTTCCAGGTGTCCTAGGCCTGGCAGTGACTAGTTTACAGAAGAGTCTAGTGAGGATAGAGCCTGACTCAGAGAAGAATCTCCAGAGTGGAGTGGGAGGGAAGAACAAGTGGCTTGTGTTCACTTCTGAATCTCTCAAGAGGATAGGGCAAGAGCATGTATATCGGTGACCCTGAAGCTCAGAGCAGAGGTGAGACTGGAAGCACCCCTACCTGCTGCCCCGCAGGTGCCATTTCCCAGGGGAGAGGCAGTTCAGTGACTCCCAGACTTCCAATTCCAGGCCCTTTCCTGGCCTGGCGGCCAGCTCATTCGACATACCATGGCCCACTCTTGTCCTGGGCCTTTTCTGAGATGTGCTTACTTTATACCTATAACCGCGCTGCCTGGTGGTTGGTGATGTCTGCCTTGACGGGGCCGTGGGCAGTGACCTCATTTCACTATGAGTATGCCATGGTGTTTCCTGAACTGAAAATGTCATGCCAGGAGTGCCTCTTACATATGAGGCTCTATGAATAGCCAACCATCCCGGAGCAGCCATGAGTGTGTCTCGCCACCTCGTCCCCAGCCTGAGCCCAGGGTGGACCAGAGAGACTCACTTTCTACTCTCCAAAGGCCTCAGTGGTCCTGAAGCACCCAGACAAAGAAAGGCTCAGGATGCATGCCCTGTCTGCTGCCAGGGGGTCAGCCATTAGCTTCGGCATGTTGGGAGGCAAAGGTCAACTGCCATGCATTAACCCCTTTGGACTCCCTAATCTTGGTCACATCTGCATTTTATTTGCACAAATGTCATAAGCTGTCTCTTAGGGCCCGTGGCCAAGTCAGCCACCAGTGTTTAGGTCCGTGATGGGAGGTCTCCAGACAGCCCTGGGAATTTTGGAACTGTGTTCTGCCAGGATCTCAGGCCTGTGCCGTTCAGGAGTTCCTAAACTTTCCCATACATGCTGTTCCCCTTCCTGTCAAGGAAAGCCCTTTCATGCTGTTCCCCTCACTGTCAAGGAAAGGGAAAATGTTCAGACTGCATGGGACAGGGCCCTTATGATTTTGCACCCATGTGAACTTTAAAAGGAAAGCAAAACACCGACAAGCAAGCAAACAAACTAAAGCCAATTCAGATCCTTAGACATAAGACTGGTGTAAATCAGAGACTAAGGGCAATAGAGGGAGAATGGCATGTGTGTAAAGGGGCTCAGCATTTGGGTGAAAAGGACAACTAGGTAGCAGGTGCTGAGCAGTCCAAGAAGGTGACAAATGTTCGAGTAGAAGGCAACACCCCTGACATGTTGGTAAGGTTGTTAATTCACGTAGCCCCGCTGGTTTCATTTAGTTCAAATGACAGACCGTAGCACTGTAGCAAGTTTGTAGGCGCCAAACCATAGTCTGGTATGCTCCTGATGACAGACTTCTGGACACACTGGGACATTGTTTGGATTAGCTGGGATTGTTTTCCATCCTGTCAGAGCATCCTAGCAGAGACTATTGGAGTCACTTGAGCGCTGTTTGAATGGAGCGATAGTCTGGGTGCCTCAGTATTTCCTGAGACCATGTCCATGATATTACTCCTGTGTTTTGAAAACAAGGACTCCAAAAGGATGCATTTGACTCTTCCTGAGAAGCCACCTCCTCATGAGAATCCATTCTGAAATAAGGGAGGGAGAAATAGGGAAATGAAAAGAGGGCTTATCCACTGCTGACAGATGGATATTCAGGATGCTTTATCAATATATAGAAAAGTTCAACTTGGAGAACAATGAACAACCTTGTCAAGAACAAAGGGTACTTGCGAGCCATTTGTTCCCTTGGCCTTGGGCTAAATAACGTATTCCAGAGACCCCCTGCGGATGCCCACTTTCTCATATTCCTGCCCTGTTGAGCTGATTCCCTCTGTCTGAAATATCATTGTGATTTTTCCCCAGGAACATTCTGGATTCCTCAAGGAATGGTACAGGATATGAGGCCTTCCCCAAGGCAAACAGTGTTCAATGGATCATTGGGTCAATTCTTTTTAGACATCATATGAAAATGGGGGTGCTTGAGAATCAATTGTTGGTTGCTGTGTGTGGCAAGGATTCTGTGCCAAATGCTGAGTTATCTCAAATTCACATGCTATATCTGGCCACTGGAAATGTGGGTCACTTTGACACCATTTTACATGGGGACAAGAAATTCCATACATGAAGTAGAAAGGGAAGGTGAAGTTCGAGGTCACCATGGAGATGAGAGGTCCCATACTCAGTACTGAAAAGAATATCTGAGAGACGCCCCAGAAAGTCCCCACCTCAGCAGCCTGGGCCCTGTGCCGAGCTGTGGAGTGAGGAGGACTGGGCCTCACTTGGTCCCCAATGGCGGGATTGTCAGTCACTCCTGAAGACAGAAGATTCTGACCTGAATGATGGCCTGAGCAGCTGTGGGCAACCTATGGTTGTGGGGAGACAATTCATAAAGCTCCATCTAATGAATCTGGGCTCAGGTTTGTGGGGGGTTGTGATCTTATCAGGTGCATTTCTTTATTTTAATCGCATAAAGTGGATGTACAATGTGCCCACGACATTAAACAAATGTGAATTTCATTAAACGATCATAGAAATATTCAAGCAAGCAGAACACAGGGCCACTCACATACTTCCACAGGTCTGTATATAACACAATCACATCTCATACACATTTAGACACAAACACATGCACACACACACACACAGGGACACTAAAATCCAGCAAAAACTTATTTGACCTCAGTACTTTCGAGAGTGAGGGAGATAGAAAAGGTCCACCACACCAAAAGCCGACTGGGACAGTGAGGAAAGCAGTGGTTGTAACACTTTGTTACAGACACATGAAGACCACCGAAGTCAAGGAAGCCTCTCAGCCTGGCTCTCAAGGCCTCCAGAGGCCTGTCTCTTTGACATTCTTCACAATTGGGCCTTCAGCCTTGTGACTTTCTGGTCTCAAGAGGGAAGGGAGTGGGCCTAAAAGCATGGTTGGTGGCAAAGACATGTGGTATTGCATTCTGAGTTGCAGGCCAGGCCTAATAACATATGACCCAAACCACTGCCCCCAGGACCCAGTCAGTGTCTGCCCCAGCCTGGCTGGGCAGTGTCTCAGGAGCAGGATTCTTGCTGGTAGATCAAAGGCTTACTGTGGCCAAACAGATTGTCTAGGGTGAAGGTGGGAGAGGGGAGAACGAGCTGCCTGTGTTACAATAGGGAGGTGAGGATCACTGGTATGTAGGGGCAAAAACAAGGTGGTCAAATGGGAGAAAGGAGAGGGTTGAACTCTCAGGAAGGGAGTACAAATATGTGTAGTAGGAAGAGAATGTGCTGTCTGGAGACCAAAAAAGGTGCAAGGATCCTGGGAGCAAACTTGGATCCTGAGGTTAGAAGGAATATGGAATGAGGTGTCTGGAAAGAGTGCTGCTGCTGAGTCATGGGAAGACACAGCAGAAGAAAGGAGGATAGAACCCCAGGCTTGACCCAAATCAATTCGATGGGCAACAGCCATGATTAATTGACAGTCCTGCCTCCAAGAAACACTGATTGGGCAATTTATCTCTGTTAGTCATGGAGCTCGGAGAGGCTAAAGCGCTATCCATTGGCCCGTTCCCACCCAGAGCTCGCCTCTGGGGTTTCCAAGTACACTAGGCCTGGCAGTGACTAGTTTACCAAAGAGTCTAGGGAAGACAGAGCCAGACTCATAGAAGAAGCTTCAGGGGGTAGCGAGAGGGAGGAACAATCAGCTGTGTTCACTTCCGAACCACTCAAGAGGCCTGAGGTAAGGGCATGAATATCGGTGACCGGGAAGAGATTGGAAACACTCTGCCCACTGCCCCAGAGTCATTTATATGTTCATGCAGATGCCATTTTCCATGGTGATGGTAGGGCAGTGACTCCCATACCTTTCAATTTCAGGCCATTTCTCCAGCTGGCACTCTGGGCATTCGACATCCTGTGCCACTTCTGAGACATGTTTACTTCATATGTACCACCATACCAGCTGCTGGGTGGTGATAACAGCCTTGACCGTGTCTTGGGCAGTAGCCTCATTTCACTGTGAGTGTGCCATTGTTGTGTCCTGAACTGAAAATATCAGGCCAGGACTACATATGATGCTCTATCAATAGCTGACCCCTCCTGCAGAGGCCATGAGTTTGTCTCACAACCTCGTTCCCAAGCTTAGCCAAGGGTCAATCTGTGGGACTTGCTTTCTAATCTCCACAGACCTCAGTGGTCTTGTAGTCCTCAGGAGAAGCAAGGCTCATGTCACCTGCCCTATTTGCTGCCAAGGAATCAGCTATCAGCTGCCTGCATATTTGGAAGCCAGCCTCCAATGCTAGGCATTAACTTCTTTGGCTTCCCTAATCATGGTCGCAATTGCATTCTACTTGCACAAATGCTTTAAGCTGTTGCCTTTCTGCCAGGGGCCAGGTCTGCAACCAGAGTTTATACCAGAGACCGAATGTCTCCGTACAGCCCTGGGAACTTCGGAGCTGCATTCTGTCTGGATCTCATGCCTGTGACACTTAGGAGTTCCTCAACTGGCTTATACATTTTGTGACTGGCCCTTTTGAGCAGTACAAGAGAAAGGAACCATGTCAGACCACAATGGACAGGACCCTTATGATTTCACTCCCATGTGGACTTGAAAAGAATAGCAAGACACCGACATGCAAACACACACACACACACACACACACACACACACACACACACACACACCAAAGCCAATTCAAACCTCAGACATGAGACCAATGTGGATCAGAGACTAAGGGCAGTAGAGGGAGAATGACATGTGTATAAAGGGGCTCAGCATGTGGGAGAAAGGGACATGCCAAGCAGCAGGTCCCAGGCAGCCCACCCAGGTGATGGATGTTTGAGTAGAAGGCAGCGACCCTGACATGTTGATAAGGGTGCTAAGCCACGTAGCCCCACTATGTTTCATTGCGTTCACAGGAAAGACCAAGGAATGTTTGGAAGCACCAAACACTAGTCTGGTATTCTCCTAACAATAGACTTTTGGACACACCGAGACATTGTTTGAATTAGCTAGAGTTGTTTTCCATCCTATCACAGAGCCACCTAGCATAGATTATTGCAGTCACCTGAGTGCCCTTTCTAACGGAGCGGCAGACCTGGTGGTGCCTCAGTGTTTCCTGAGACTATGTCCAGCACATTGCTCCTGTGTTTTGAATATGGTAAGGACTTCCAAAAAACGTGTTCTACTCTTCCTAAAAAGTCAGATCCTCTAGAGCCGGAGGAGAGATGGAGTAATTCATTCTGGAATAGGGGAACAAGAAAAGGGGAAATGAAAAGAAGCCTGGGATGCTGCATACAGAGAGACACTCGGGATGTTTTTTCAGTATGTTTAGAAAAGTACAAACTTGGAGAATAATGAACAACCTTGTCGAGAACAAAGTGTAGTTGGAAGCCATTTTTTCTGTTGTCATCAGGCTAAATAAGGTCTCCCAGAGCCCCCGGAGGATGCCAACTTTCTCGTAATACTTCCCTGTAGAGGTGATTCCTTATGTCTGAAACTCTATTGTGATTGCATTTCAGAAACAAATTGGATACCTTAAAGGATGGTATAAGATGTGAGGCCTACTGTGGCTCAAGCAGTGCTCAGTGGATGATTGAGACAATTCTTTTCAGACATCAAATGAGAATGTGGCTATGAGAGGGAGAAAGGTGCCTGAGAATCAGTTGCTGGCTGCTGGATGTGGCAAAGACTCTTGGCCCACTGCTGAGTTATCTGGAATTCACACATGATAAGTATATCCACTGGAAATGCAGGTCACCTCACACACCCTTTTACAAGGTGATGAGAAATTTCATACATGAGAGAAATGGATAGTGAAGTCTATGGTCAACTTAGAGCTAACGGGCTGTCCCCTACTCACTCTGAGGAAAACATCTAAGAGATGCCACAGCCAATCTCCTCCTCAGCAGTCTGAGCTATGGGGCCAAGCTCTGGCCTGAGGAGAACTGGGCCTCCTTTGGTTTCCGATGGCAAGTGTATCAGCTACATCCTGAGGAAAGGAGACTGGTTCTGAAAGTTGGCCTGAGCATGTTGTGGGCAACCCGATACTTTTGGGGATACAGCGAATGAAGCTCTATCTAAAAAATCTGGGCTTGGGTGTGTACAGGTTTCAGATCTTATCTGGTGCATTTCTTATTTTACTCACATGAGGTGGATGCACAATGTGCCCATGATATTAAACAAATGTGAATTTTATAGAACTCTCGTAGAAACGTTCAAGCAGCCACAATATGAGGTCAGTCACATACTTTCACTAACCTGGATATAACACGACCACATCTCTATCTCACACATATTTAGACACAGACACACACACACACACACACACACACACACACACACGGACATTGTAAACTTCCAGCTAGAAACTATTTGAGCTCAGTGTTTGAGACAGTAAGGGAGATAGAAAAGGTGCACCACACCCAAAGCCGGCTGTAACGTTGAAGGAAGCCATGGCTGTATCCCTTTGATACAGACACATGAATACATCCAAAGTCAAGGAGGCCTTTCAGCTGGGTTCTTAAGGCCTTCAGAGACCTTTCCCTTTGATGCCCTTCATAACTGGGCCTAGCTGGGTCTCCTCAGCCTTGTGACTTTCTGGCCTCATGAAGAAAGGGAAAGTGCCTGAAAGCATGGTTGACAGCAGGGACGTGGGGTATCACATGGTCAGGCCTAATAAATAGCATATGACCCAAACTTCTCCCCCCAGGAAACAGTCTCTGGAAGTCCAAGCCTTGATGGGCAGTGGACTTGACAGCAGCCAAGGTCCCATGAGCCGGGTGCCTGTTGTTGCCAAACAGACTGTCCAGAGTGAGAGTTGAGGAGGGGAGGAATGGGCTGTCTGTGTTGGAATAGGTAGGTGAGGATCATTGGTGTGTAGAGCGGGTAAGGAAGGTGGTAAAATGGGAGGAGAGAGGGCGGTTGAACTGGCAGCAAGGGAGTATGGATATGTGGAGTAGGAAGAGAATGGACTACCTGGAGGCCGAAGAAGGTGGAAGAACTTAGAGAGCTCACTTGGATCCTGAGGTTTGAAGGAATATGAAATGAGACATTTGGAAAAAGAATGGTATTACTAAGTCATGGAAGACACAGCAGAGAAAAGAAGGAAGATAGAACCCCAGGCCTGACCCTAATCGATTCAATGGACAACAGCCGTGATTAATTGACAGCTAGTCCTTCCCTCAAGGAGCGCTGATTGGGCAGCTCACCCCTGTCAATTATAGAGGCCGGAGAACCTGAAGCCCTATCCAGTAGACCCTTCCAGCTCAGAGCTCCCCTTTTGGGTTTCCAAGTGCCCTAGTCCTTGCAGTGACTAGTTTACCAAAGAGTCTAGTGAGGCCAGATCCGGACTCTGAGAAGAAGCTCCATGGGGGTGCTGGAGGGAGGAGCATTTGACCGATGTTCACTTCTGAATGACTCACGAAACCTGAGGCAAGAGCATAAATATCTGTGACCCGGAAGCTCAGGGCAGGTGTGAGACTGGAAGCACACCTGGCCATTGCCCCACAGACTGTTAGGTGTTTATACAGGTGCCATTTCCCAGGGTGAG